>NC_046665.1:124099026-124106550 GCF_010883055.1 Belonocnema kinseyi | reverse complement strand
GAAACCGCATTCCTTTTACGAATAAAGAAAGATAGAAAGATAGTTAGTAAGAAGAAAGAAAAAAAAAGATAGAAAGAAGAAAGAACGAACAAAAAGGTAGAAAGAAAAAAAAAAGGAAAGAAAAAAATTTATTTTCGCAATTCGAAGCATTTAGAATTTGATAAACCTTTTTGAGTAGTTTTTAAACATTTAATTTCCCTGATTTAATTTTCTTAACTGAAATTCAAAATATTCATGTGCCACAAAATTTTTTAAACAAGTTAATTATTAATTCTAAAAAAAATATATTATTTTAAATTCTTTCATATTATACAAATTTATTAGTTTTAAATAATTAAATATGATCCGTACACCATAAACTGAATATAAAAAATGTTTAAGGAAAAAAAAAGAATTATAGAAAGAATAAAGAAAGAAAGAAAGAAAGAAAAGAAAAAAGGTAGAAATAAATAAAGATAGTGATAGAAAGAAAGAAAGAAACATAAATGAAAAAAGAACTAAAGAATGTAGTGAAAAAAAGAAATTTTAGTAATTGTAAACATTTAGAATTTGATGAATCTTTCTTATTAGTTTTGAAACATTTAATTTCCTTGATTTAATTTCTCTGAATAAATTTCGTTAAGAGAAATTCAGAATATTATTATGCTAATAAATTCAGCAAGTATGTTCATGATTAATTAAAAAATAGATAGAAATAAATAAATGATGATAATTGATAGAATGAAAGATAGATATAGAAATAAAGAAAAATGAAAGGTAGAAAGATAGAAAGAAACATGAATAAAAGAAACAACGAAAAAATGTATCAATAAATTTAGCAAGTAAGTTAATGATTAATTAAAAGAAAATTTTGTTGTTGTTAAAAATTCGAACATATTTTCAAACTTAATTAGTGTTAAATAATTAAATATGATCCTAACGACATAAGCTGATTATAAAAAAAAATTTAAGGGAAAAAGAAAAAAGAATAATAGAAAGACTAATGAAAGAAATATACAAACCAATACATTCGGAAAGTAAGTTATTGAAAAATTTGAAAAAAAAATTTTTTTTTTTAAATTTGAACATGTTTTAAAACTTAATTAGTGTTAAAAAATTTTCAAACAAAAAAAAATTTTTTTTTTGAAAATTTGAACATGTTTTAAAACTTAATTAGTGTTAAATAATTAAATATGATCCTCACTTCGTAAACTGATTATGAACAAAATGTTGAGGGAAAGATTAAAAAAATGGTTGAAAGAAAAAAGAAAGAGAGAAATAAGAGAAAAAAGATAAAAGGGAAGAAAGAAATAAAGAGATAGAAAGATATAAATCAAGAAGAAATAAAGGTAGAAAGGTGAAAAGATAGAAAGAAATAAAGAATTAAGAAAAAAAGAAAAAACGAAAAAAATATGTAGAAAAAACATAAATTTTTGTAATTATAAATATTTAGAATTGGATAAACTCTTCTTAGTACTTTTCAAACATTTAATTTCCCTGATTAAATTTCGTTAACAGAATTTCAAAATATTCTAGTGCCAATAAATTCAGCAAGATAAATTAATGCTTAATTAAAAAATATATTTTTTGAAAGTTCGCAAATGTGTTAAAATTTAATTAGTGTTAATTAATAAATATGATTCTAAGACCATAGACTGATTATAAAAATGTTTATGAGAAAAAATTATAGAAAGAGTAAAGAAAGAAAGAAAGGTAGAAATATAGAACGAAAGAAAGAACTAAAGTAGGAAAATAAAATATAGGAAGAAAAAAAAATTTATAATTCTAAAGGTTTAGAATTTCATAAACATTTCTTAGTAGTTTTTAAAGATTTAATTTTTCTGATTACATTTTATTAAAATAAATTAAAAATATTCTTGTGCCACTAAATTGATCAAGTAAGCAAATGAATAATTTTGAAAATTCTTACATGTGTTACAACTTAATTAGTGTTAAATAATTAAATATGACTCTCAGACCATAAATTGATTATAAAACCGTTTAAGAGAAAGAAAAAGAAACAATTATAGAAAGAATGCAGAAAGAAATAAATAAAAGAAGATAAAGTAGAAAGAAAGAAAGAAATAAAGAAAGATAAGTGATAGAAAGAAAGTTAGAAATAAAGAAAAAGAAAAGGTAGAAAGGTAGAAAGATAGAAAGAAAGAAAGAAAGAAATATGAATGAAAGAAAGAACGAAAAAAAATATAGGAAAAAAAGAAATTTTCGTAATTGTAAAAATTTAGAATTTGATAAGCCTTACTTCGTAGTTTTCAAACATTTAATTTCCCTGATTAAATTTCGCTAACAGAAATTCAAAATATTCTTATGCCAATAAATTCAGCAAGTTAGTTAATGATTAATTAAAATTTTTTTTTTTTTTTGAAAGTTCGTAAATGTGTTTAAACCTAATTAGTGTTAAGTAATTAAATATGATCCTTACACCATAAACTGATTATAAAAAACGTTTAAGAGAAAGAAAAAGAAAGAAATAATAAATAAATGAATGGTCCTATTGTAATTTGAAAAAAGATCCTTTTTCCTTAAGAAAAAAATTTTTTTAACAAGAATGAAAAAGATAAAAGAAAATGAGAAGGTAACCAAACAAATCCCCTTCCTTCTTCTTTTTTTTAAATTTCTTTCGTCTTTTTTATTTTTATTATTTTTAAATCAGAATGAAAAACATTTCTAAATAATATTCAATAAATTATTTTTTAAAATGACAATAGGAGCATTTTATGTTGGTTGTCCGAATTTGCTTGTTGGATTCTTGGTTTTATTTCCAGGAATTATATACATGAAAGATAGATAGAAATAAAGAAACGAGAAGGAGAGAAAAAAAGATTGGAAGAAAAAAATATATGTAGAAAGAAAATAAGAAAAAAATAAACTTTTGTAATTATAAACATTTAGAAGTTAATAAAACTTTCTCAGAAGTTTTAAAATTTAATTTCTTTTAAATTTCGCTAATGAAAAATATAAACATTCTTTTGACAATGAATTTAGCTAGTAAGTTAATGATTGATTTAAGAAATATATATTTTTAAAAATTTGTAAGTGTTAACAATTTATTAATGTTAAATAATTAAATATCATCTAAATTACATAAACTAATAATAAAAAAGGCTTAAAATAAAGAAAAAAGACAGAAGGAATGAAATAAAGATAGAAAGAAAGGAAAAAAGAAAAATTAAAAAAACAAAAGATAGAAAGAAAAAAATCTTCATTCTAAATACTTAGAATTTTATAAACCATTCTTAGCTTAACAAAATTTAATTTCCCTGATTATATTTCGTTCTCAGAAATGCGGAATATTCTTTTGCTAATAAACTTAGTCAATAAGTTAATGATTAATGCAAACATATATATTAAACAAAAACCGTACGTGTGTTGAAACCTAATTAGTGTTAAATAAATAATAATGATCCTAAGACCATAAAATGATTATAAATAATGTTTAAGAGAAAGCGAGAGAAAGAAAAAGAAAGGTAGAAAAAAGGTAGAAAGAAAGAAAGAAAGAAAGAAAGAAAGAAAGAAAGAAGGAAAGCAAGAAAAATGAAAGAAAGAGAGAACGAAAAAAGATATGTAGAAAGAAAAAATATAGGTAGAAAAAATAAATTTCCGTAATCCTGAAACTTTTTGAATTTTACAAGCCTTTCGGAGAAGTTTAAAAAATTTAATTTTCGTTATCAAATCTCGTCGATAGAAATTCAGAATATTCTTAGCCAATAAATTTAGCGAGTAAGTTGATAATTAATTTAAAAAATACATATTTTTGAAAATTCGTATGTATATTAAAATTAATTAGTAATAAATATTTTAATATGATCCTAAAACACTAAAATGATTATAAAAAACTTTTTTGATAAAAAAATGAAAGAAAGGAAGAAGAAATTAAGAAAAATAAAAAAAAAATAGAAAGAAAGATAGAAAGAAATAGCGAAAAAAGAGATAGACAGAAACAAAGATAGGAAGAAAACAACAAAAGAAGAAACAACAAAAGTAAGAAATTTTCGTAATTATTAAAATTGAGAATTTGATAGACTTTTCATAGTAGCTTTAAATTTAATTTCGCTAATTAAATTTCGTTAATAGAAATTGGAAATAGTTTACTGTCAATAAATGTATCGAGTACGTTAATGATTAATTTTTAAAAATATATATTTTTGAAAAATCGAGCTAAACGAATATTAAAAAAAAATCCCATAAAATTATACAAATATTAATAAATAAATTTGTTTAATGAAAGATTAATAGTTACGCCACTGATACTAGACTATCCCACCTCGACCTTTGATTGTTGTTATGTCTGTACATATCGTTAAGGTGACTACATAATTATAATAATTATTATAATTTATTTGAAATTGTTATTCATTACGCTAATCAGAAATACGAAAGAAACCTCAAGGTTGGGAACTTATTATATTAAAATTTGGTGTGGAAATTAACAATTCTTATTTATATAATTTAATTTATTATGATAATTTTTTTTTATTAATCACTATTTTCATTATCCAAATTCTATTTTAAGATACCCTTATCGTAAAGGTATAAACCGGATTTGATTTAATTGTTGCAAAATTATCGATAAAATGAATAATTGAGGGGTTAGTCACATTCTGATAAAAATATGGAAATTACATTTGTCTGCATGATAACATTTATATCTTTCAATTTGACCTGCGCCGCAAACTATAATTTTATGATTAAGATAATCTTTGCAAAAATTCAATTAAAATTTCGATATTAAAATTAATTGATCAATTCAGCTTGTTTTAGCCAAGAGTACTTTTTATTTAGAAAGCTTAAACAATTAACGGAAATCTATAATCATGATTTCTATAAACATACTTTCTGAAAAATCGTTTTTATGAATAATAAATGCCTGTAACAAATTTGCAATATTTTCTTAATTTTTGTTTAACGTGTTGGTTGTTAATTCCTATAAGCGTACCAGTCATTCTGACTCTAATTTTCCAGATAGTGGGCTGCTTAAGTTCGGTTAATTTAAATTAAAAACAATAATTTTTATAGGATAAATAATCACTTTCAAAAATACAAAAAATTCGGTTCAGTTTTATTATATAATTTTTTTTTGTTTGAATTTTCAACCAAGAAAGATTTTTGAGTCAAGGAAAAAACTCAAGGAAATTGTTCAATTTTTAGGTTGAAAATATGAAATTTCTGCCAAAAAGATGAATTTTGAATCAAGAAAGATTTTTCAGGGTAAGAAAGAAAGGGACTATTAAAAATTCCAAAAAAATAAAAATCCCGCGTAATAAAACTTTAGAATAATAAAATTTGCGAATTAAAAAATTCCCGGATAATTAAATTTCCGATAGTTTGTAATATTCCCGAATCATAAAATGTTTTTATAAAAAGAAGAATATTTTCAATGTTTAAATTTTCTAAAATTATATTTGAAATTAAAATAACAATAATTGAATAATAATTTAATCCAGAAATATTTTTTTCCATTATTGTTATTTTATATTATAAATAGAGAATACATATTTATAAAAAAAATTGATTGTTTAAATTCTGGAATTTTTTACATCGGATATTTTATAATTTGGCAATTATCTCTCAGAAATTTTAGTTTTCGGGAATTTTTTAATTGAATAATTTTTAGATTTGGGAGTTTTATTATTCGGGAATGTTATTATTCGTGAATTTTATTATTTGGGAAATTTCGAAATCGGGAATTTTATTATTCAGTAATTTTATAATTCAATAGTTTTATTATTCGAGAATTTTATTATTCAGATATTTTACAAATCGGGAAGTTTATTATTCGGTAATTGTAAAATTCGGTAATTTTATTACCCGGGAATTGTATTACTCGGAAATTTTATTCTACGGGAATTTTATGATTCGGAAAGTTTATTATTCGGGAATTTTATTATTCAAGGATTTGATTATACGGGAATTTCATTATTCGGGAATTTACCAATTCAAGATTTTTGTTATTCGAAAATTTTATTATTCAAAAATTTTATAATTCGGGAATTTTATTATTCTGGAATTTATTATTCGGGAATTTTATTATTCAAGAATTTTTCATTCGAGATTTTGTTATTCAGGAATTTTATTATTCGGAAATTTCATTATTCGGGAATTTGATTATTCAATAATTTTCCATTTGGGAATTTTATTATTTATGTATTTTCCAAATCATGAATTTTGTTTTTGGGAAATGTTATAATTCAGGAATGTTATTATTCGGGAATTTCATTATTCAAGCATCTTCCAAATCGGGAATTTCATTATTCGGTAATTTAATAATCCGGCGATTTTATTATTCGGGAATTTTATGTAATTTTTTAATTGAGAAATTTTATTATTCTGATATTTTCCAAATCGTGAGTTTTATTATTAGAGATTTTCTAATTCGGGAATTTTCTAATGAGGGAATTTTATCATTAGGTAATTTTATAATTCGGGAAATTTATTATTCAGAAACTTTATTCTTGGGCAATTTTCCAGATCGAAAATTTATTATTAGGAAATTTTATTATTCGGGAATTTTCCGATTCGGGCATTGTAATATTCGGAAATTTTATAATTCGGAAATTTTATAATTCAGGAGTTTCTTTTACTCGAAAAAAAATTTTTTACTCGGAAATTTTATAATTCGTTAATTTTATTACTCGGAAATTTTATTCTACGGGAATTTTATGATTCGGAAAGTTTATTATTCGGGAATGTTATTATTCGGGAATTTTATTATTCAAGGATTTGATTATACGGGAATTTCATTATTCGGGAATTTACCAATTCAAGATTTTTGTTATTCGAAAATTTTATTATTAAAAAATTTTATAATTCGGGAATTTTATTATTCTGGAATTTATTATTCGGGAATTTTATTATTCAAGAATTTTCAATTCGAGATTTTGTTATTCAGGAATTTTATTATTCGGAAATTTCATT
This sequence comes from Belonocnema kinseyi, assembly GCF_010883055.1. Taxonomy (NCBI): domain Eukaryota; kingdom Metazoa; phylum Arthropoda; class Insecta; order Hymenoptera; family Cynipidae; genus Belonocnema; species Belonocnema kinseyi. The sequence goes on along the minus strand of NC_046665.1, from coordinate 124,099,638 downwards.
ATTCGGGAATTTGATTATTCAATAATTTTCCATTTGGGAATTTTATTATTTATGTATTTTCCAAATCATAAATTTTGTTTTTGGGAAATGTTATAATTCAGGAATGTTATTATTCGGGAATGTCATTATTCAAGCATTTTCCAAATCGGGAATTTCATTATTCGGTAATTTAATAATCCGGCGATTTTATTATTCGGGAATTTTATGTAATTTTTTAATTGAGAAATTTTATTATTCTCATATTTTCCAAATCGGGAGTTTTATTATTAGAGATTTTCTAATTCGGGAATTTTCTAATGAGGGAATTTTATCATTAGGTAATTTTATAATTCGGGAAATTTATTATTCAGAAACTTTATTCTTGGGCAATTTTCCAGATCGAAAATTTATTATTAGGAAATTTTATTATTCGGGAATTTTCCGATTCGGGCATTGTAATATTCGGAAATTTTATAATTCAGAAATTTTATAATTCAGGAGATTCTTTTACTCGAAAAAAATTTTTTACTTGGAAATTTTATAATTCGTTAATTTTATTACTCGGAAATTTTATTCTACGGGAATTTTATGATTCGGAAAGTTTATTATTCGGGAATGTTATTATTCGGGAAT
>NC_046665.1:124067382-124098926 GCF_010883055.1 Belonocnema kinseyi | reverse complement strand
ATGTCATTATTCAAGCATTTTCCAAATCGGGAATTTCATTATTCGGTAATTTAATAATCCGGCGATTTTATTATTCGGGAATTTTATGTAATTTTTTAATTGGGGAATTTTATTATTCTGATATTTTCCAAATCGGGAGTTTTATTATTAGAGATTTTCTAATTCGGGAATTTTCTAATGAGGGAATTTTATCATTAGGTAATTTTATAATTCGGGAAATTTATTATTCAGAAACTTTATTCTTGGGCAATTTCCCAGATCGAAAATTTATTATTAGGAAATTTTATTATTCGAGAATTTTCCGATTCGGGCATTGTAATATTCGGAAATTATATAGTTCGGAAATTTTATAATTCAGGAGTTTCTTTTACTCGAAAAAAAATTTTTTACTCGGAAATTTTATAATTTGGAAATTTTATAATTCGTTAATTTTATTAATCGGGAATTTTATTATTCGGGAATTTCGCAAATCGTAAATTTATTATCCGAAAATTTTAAAATTCGGAAATTTCATTATTCGGAACTTGTATAATTCAGGAATGTTATTATTATTATTCGGAAATGTCCCAAATCGGGAATTTTATTATTCGGACATTTTATAATTCGGGGATTTTTCACTCCGGGAATTTTTTACTTGGAAATTTTATAATGTGAAAACTTTCGCAAATCGTAAATTTATTATTCGAAAATTTTATTATTCTGAAAATTTATTATTCGGTGTTATTCCATTTTCGGAAGTTTATTATTCGGGAATTTTATTTTACGGGAATTTTACAAATCGGAAATTTATTAATCAGAAATTTTTAAATTCGGAAATTTTATTATTCAGAACTTGTATAATTCAGGAATGTTATTATTATTATTCGGGAATGTCCCTAATTTGGAATTTTATTATTCGGAACTTGTATAATTGAGGAATGTTATCCGAGAATTTCCGAAATCGGGAATTTTAGTTTTTGGTAAATTTATTATTCGGAACCTTTTCGATTCGGGAATTTTATTATCCGGGAATTTTCCAAATCAAAAATTTTTCTTTTCAGGAATTTTATTTTACGGGAATTTTATTACTCGGGAATTTTACAAATCAGAAATTTATTTTTCGAAAATTGCATCATTATGAAACTTTATTATTAGGTGATTTTCCGTTTCATGAAGTTTATTATTCACGAATGTTATTATTCGGGAATGTTATTATTCGCGAATTTCCCAAATCGGGAATTTTATTATGCGGTAATTTTATTATTCAGAAATTTTATTTGTAGGGAATTTTGTTTTTCGCAAATTTTAAAATTCGGAAATTTTATTATTCGGCAATTTTATTAATCGGAAATGTTATGATTAGTTAATTTTTCAGGCCAAAATGACAAAACTGGAATTTTATTAATATTAAATGACTAGAAATGTTGAAATGAATTCTGGATTGTTTTTATGACATATTGATTGTGGATTGCTATAAACATGCTAGTCATTATGACTTTAGTTACCCAGATAGTGGGCTTTATCTATACCGAATAAATTCGGTTAATTCAGTTTAAACACGAAGTTTTTATAGATAAGTAATTTTACTGTTCGTAAAATTGTTGCTTGAATTTAAAATAACCATAAGTAAAAAAAAATTTCATCCAGAAATATATATTTTAAAATTATTGTTATTTTAAATTCAAACAATAATTTTAGAAACTTTAAACATTAAAAACAATTCCTTTATGAAAATACTTAATGATTGTATTTTTAGTAAATAATGTTCATATCAAATTTAATTGTTTAAATACATGAATTTTTTATTTGGGATATTTTATAATTCGGAAATTTTATTTTTCGGGAGTTTTACGATTTGGTAATTTTATAATTCGGAAATTCTCCAAGACGGGAATTTCATTATTCGGAAATGTTATAATTCAGGAATGTTTTTATTCGGGAATTTAATTATTCGGTAATTTTATTATTTGATAATTTTATAATTTGTTGATTTTAGTATTCGAGGATTTTTCAATTCGAGAACGTTATTATTCGGGAATTGTTTGGCAGTGAAAAAAGGGAAAAAAGTAATCCAAATTTTGGAATTTTCAGGCCAAAAGACAAAAATGGAATATAATGATTATTAAATGACTAGAACTTCTGAAATGTTTTCTTGATTTTTTGATAACATATTCATTGTTAAATACGATAAATGCATTTTAAAAATAATATTTTTATAAAAAAAAATCGTTTTCAAAATTTTGAAACAAACAAAAATATCAAACTTCTGTCAAAAAAGATGAATTTTTAATCCAGAAACATTTTTCAGCCAAGAAAGAAAAAAAGAGACAGCCGAAAAGTCCCGAAAAAATAAATTTTTTTATAAATATTATTTATTAATTACAAAAAGAATCATGAAATATTTGTATAAAATGAGAAATACTTTCAACGTTTAAAGTTTCTAAAATCGTTCTTTGAATTGAAAATAACAATAAGTGAAAAACATTTTCATCTCGAAATATATTTATTTTAATTAATGTTATTTTTAATTCAAAAAATAATTGTAGAAACTTTAAACATTAAGTTTTATTATTCGAGATTTTCCAATCCGGGAATTTTATTATTCGGAAATTTTCCAATTCGGGAATTTTATTTTATGAAAATTTTATAATTCGGGAATAATAACTTATTCGGAAATTTTATTTTTCGGTAATTTTATAATTAGTTAATAATATTATTCGGGGCTTTTATTATTCGCGTATTTTCTAAATCGGGAATTTATTATGAGAGAATTTTATTATTCGGTGATTTTATAATTCGGAAATTTTATTATTCGGGAATTTTGTAATTCTGGAATTTTCCAAATCGGAAATTTTATTATTCGTAAATGCTATTATTCAGGAATTTCCCAAGTCGAAAATTTTATTATTCGGTAATTTTATAATCCGGTAATTTTATTTTTCGCGAATTTCCCATTTTGGGAATTTTTAATATTCGAAAATTTTATAATTCGAAAATTATCTGAATCGGGAATTTTATTACTCGGAAATATTATAATTCATGAATATTCTAATTCGGGAATTTCCCAAATCTGAAATTTCATTTTTCGGTAATTTGATAATTAGTTAACTTTATTATTTCGTAATTTTATAATTAATGAATTATATTTGTCAGGAAAAGTTTTGCAGTAAAAAAAAAAAGAGAAAAAGTAATCCAAATTGTGAAATTTTCAGGTCAAAAAGAAAAAAATGGAATATAATGAGTATTAAATGACTGGAACTTTTGAAATGTTTTCTTGATTTTTTGATAAAGTATTGATTGTTGATTTCAATAAACATGCTAGTCACTATGACTCTAGTTTCCCAAATGATGGGCTTTATCTACAAAGATTAAATTTAATCCATTAATTTTAATAACAATATTTGTATGGGATAAAGAATCATGTCGAAATCTTGAAACAAAAAAAAAAATATAAAACTTGTGTCAAAAAAGATGAATTTTTAAACCAGAAAGATTTTTCATTTAAGAAAAAAAAGAGACAACTAAAAAATCTCGAAAAATAAAATTCCTGAAAAGTGATTTTTTTCTCATAAATGTTATCAATTATTTATAATTAAAAATAAAATCATAAAATATTTGTACAAAAAGTCAATTATTTTTAACGTTTAAAGTCTCTAAAATCGTTCTTTGTATTTAAAATAACAAAAAGTGAAAAAAATTTAATCTAGAAATATATTTATTTTAATTATTGTTGTTTTAAATTGAAAGAATAATTTTAAAAACCTTAAACATAAAAACTAATTTTTATATTGTTCAGGAATTGTCAAATTCGATCATATTAATGCTGTCGGGAGTTTTATTATTCGATATTTTCCAATTAGGGAATTTGATTATTTTCAAATTTTTGGCGAATTATATTATTAGGGAATTTTATTTGTGGCGTATTTTAAAAATCGAGAATTTATTATTAGAGAATTTTATTATTCGGGAATTTTCCACTTCGGGAATTTTATTAATCGGAAATTTTTTAATTAAAAAACTGACCAAATCGGGAATTTTATTATTCGGGAATGTCATTATCCGGAAATTTCTTAAATCGCGAATTTTATTATTCAGTAATTTTATAATTAGTTAATTATATTATTCGGTAATTTTATAATTCGTTAATTGCAAGTTTTGAAAATGTTATACTTCGGGAATGTTATTATTCGGAATTTTCCAAATCGCTAATTTATTATCATGGAATTTCATCATTTGAAAATTTTCTAATTCGAGAATTTTTTAATTCGGGAATTTCATTATTCGGAAATTTTATTATTCAGGAATTTTCCAATTCTGGATTTTTATTTTTGGGAAATATTATAATTCGGAAAGTTTATTATTCGGTAATTTTATAATTCGGAAATCTTATTATTCGGAAATTTTAGTATTCGGTAATTTTATAATTAGTTAATTATATTATTCGGTAATTTTATAATTCCTTAATTTCGAGTTTTGGGAAATGATATTATTCGGAGTTTTCCAAATCGGTAATTTATTATCAGGGAATTTTATTAATTGAAAATTTTATAATGCGGGAATTTTCTAAATCGGGAATTTTAATATTCTGAAATGTTATTATTTTTTAATTTCCCAAATCAGGAATTTTATTACTCAGTAATTTTATAATTCGCTAATTTTATTATTCGGGAATTTTCCAATTCTGAATTTTTATTATTAGAAAATGTTCCAATTCAGAAATGTTATTATTCGGTAATTTTATAATTTGGAAATTCTATAATTCGGGAATTTTATTATTCGGTAATTATATAATTCGTAAATTTCATTATTTGGAAATGTTATTATTCGGATTTTTCCAAATTGGTAATTTATTACCAGGGAATTTTATTATTTGAAAATTTTATAATTCGGGAATTTTCTGAATCGGAATTTTATTATTCAGAAATGTTAGTATTTGGCAATTTGCCAAATCGGGAATTTTTTTATTCGTTAATTTTATAATTCGTTAATTTTATTACTCGGGAATGTTATTATTCGGGGATTTTCCAAATCGGGAATTTAGTATTAGGGAATTTTATTATTCGGAAATTTTATTATTCAGGAATTTTCCAATTCTGGATTTTTATTTTTGGGAAATATTACAATTCGGAAAGTTTATAATTCGGTAATTTTATAATTCGGAAATCTTATTATTCGGGAATTTTAGTATTCGGTAATTTTATAATTCATTAATTTCGAGTTTTGGGAAATGATATTATTCGGAGTTTTCCAAATCGGTAATTTATTATCAGGGAATTTTATTAATTGAAAATTTTATAATGCGGGAATTTTCTAAATCGGGAATTTTAATATTCTGAAATGTTATTATTTTTTAATTTTCCAAATCAGGAATTTTATTACTCAGTAATTTTATAATTCGCTAATTTTATTATTCGGGAATTTTCCAATTCTGAATTTTTATTATTAGAAAATGTTCCAATTCAGAAATTTTATTATTCGGTAATTTTATAATTAATAAATTATATAATTCGGGAATTTCATTATTCGGTAATTTTATAATTCGGAAATTCTATAATTCGGGAATTTTATTATTCGGTAATTATATAATTCGTAAATTTCATTATTTGGAAATGATATTATTCGGAATTTTCCAAATTGGTAATTTATTATCAGGGAATTTTATAATTTGAAAATTTTATAATTAGGGAATTTTCTGAATCGGAATTTTATTATTCAGAAATGTTGGTATTTGGCAATTTCCCAAATCGGCAATTTTTTTATTCGTTAATTTTATAATTCGTTAATTTTATTACTCGGGATTGTTATTATTCGGGGATTTTCCAAATCGGGAATTTAGTATTAGGGAATTTTATTATTCGGAAATTTTATATTTCGGGAATGTTCCGAATATTTTCGGAATGACTGGAAAATCCCGAAAAAAAATTCTTGACACTCCGGTATTTTTCAATTCGGGAATTTTATTTTTTCAAGAAGTTTAAAATTTGGCAATTTCTCAATTCAGGAATTTTATTATTCAGGAATTTCTTTGCCGTCAATAAAGAGAAAAATGGAATATTATGAATATTAAATGACTAGGAATTTTGAAACCTTTTCTTAATTTTTTTTATAACGTATTGATTATTGATTGTTAATACAAAAAAGTGAAATTTTCAACTCTATAAGGTTAATTATCAACCAAAAAGATTAACTTTATACAAAGACGAATTTTCAACGAAATACATGAATAATAAAAAAGGTCATTTTCAGCCAAAGAAGTGGTTCTTTGTATAAAAAAATATGGATTTCTAACAAAAAATATGAATCATAAACCAAAAAATAAAAAATTTCAACCAGAATGGAATAGTTACATTTTCGGTTAAAAATTTATTTTCAACAAAAAAAGAGAATTTTGTAATCAGCAAATATTCCAATTTTAATTAAAAAATAGTTGAAATCAACCAGAAAAATTTAATTTTCTAAAAGTTGTTGAATCTTCAACCAAAACAGATTATTTTTAACAAAAGCATTGCATTTTGAACAAAAACGAAAAAAATCATCGAAGTTTTGGAATTTGGGGTGAAAAAGGCAAAAATTGAATTTTATGAATATTAAATTTCTAGAAATTTAAAAATATTGTCTTTATTTTTTCATAAACAAATCGTTTCCCAAATCGTAGCCTTTTCCTGTGACGAATATATTTGGTTGATGCACTTGAAAAAATAAATTATAGAGTAAATAATAATTTTTGGATTTTTACAAAAATTAGGTATAGATTTATTATATAATTTTTTTAGTTTGGATTTTCAACTAAGAGAGATTTCTCATTCATAATAAAGAAGGGTAAATCAAATTTTGAATTTAAAAATCAAACACGAATTTTCTAGAAAGCAGTTAAATTTTTAACACAAAATTATGAAACTTCTACCAAAAAAGATGAATTTTAAACACAAAAAGATAAATTTTTAACAAAAGTGTTTAATTTTTAACAAAAAAAGATTTCTTGGCAAAAACAAAAAAAAATGAACTAAATTGTTCAATCCTTAAGCCGAAAAGACAAATTTTCCATTAAACAGCTGTATTTTTAAATAAGAAGATTAATTTTTAACTGCAAAATATAAATTATAAACAAACAAATGGAATAGTTAAATTTTCAGTTAAAAATATACAAATTTATTCAAAATTGAATTTTCAACAGTCGAGTTATTTAAAATTTAATTATAAAAAGTTGAATTTTTATTTAAAATTGAATTCTTAGGAGTATAATTTTGAATTCTAAATTTTCGAATTTTCAAGCTGAAAAGACGAATTTTCTGTAAAGCAATTAAATTTTCACCTTAACAGATTAATCTTCTAATAAAAAGAAGAATTTTCAACCAGACACCTGAAGTTTCGAAAATAATTTCATTCTCAAAAAATCGTTGAATTTTTTCCGAATCAGTTCAATTTTGTACCAAATAGTTGAATTTTATACCAAATTGTTAAATTTTCTACTTAGAAAGACGACTTAAAAAAAAACAGTTAAATTTTCAACAAAATATATGATTGTCAACTAATAAAGATTTCAAAAAAAAGGAACAGTTACATTTAAAAAAAAAAAAACACTTTAAAAAATAAGAAACTAAAAAACAAGTAATTTTTAACAACAACAAATTATTTTTCAACCAAATAGTTTAATTTTCTGCCAAATATATGAATCATCAAAAAAGAAAGATAAATTTTCACCAGAAATGGAATAGTTAAATGTGCATTTATTAAATTCATTTTTAATCAAAAAAGACAATTTTCAAACAATAAATATTTCAAACTTAAATGAAAAACATTTGAATTCAACCAGTAAAATCAAATTTTCAGACCAAGAAAACAAATGAGAAATTAATTAAGGCTTTTCAGTAAAAAAAAAATTTCATTCAAGTTGTGGAATTTTCAACTCAAAAAGGCAAAAATAATATTTTATGAATATTAAATTATTAGAACTTTTGAAATTAGATCATAACCTATATCTATTAAATTTGGCGTCCACACTGAGCAAATGTTCATAAAATTCTTTTATTATTAAACTAAATTAATTTAACTAGTTTACAAAATTGAGATACAACATCGTATAAAAAATTTTCAAATTTTCAAATTTTCAAATTTTCAATTTGCTACATAAATTAAAAAAAGTAATTTTTTCTGCTTTACACATCCACACTTGGAATTTTTTTATAGAACTAGTTCAAAAAAATAATAAAAAACATCGGATAGCAAAATTTCATTAATAAACATCATTGGCTACGTAAATTAAAAAAATAAGAGGAAAAGATCATTGCTTCTACCTTTAAACGTCAGAACTAGGCATTTTTTAAATAGAATTTGTTATAAAATTAATAAAAAGTATCGGATAACAAAATTTCATGAATAAACATCATCGGCTAGGTAAATTAAAAAAAAAGCAAGAGACAAAGTAGTTTCTTCTGCCTTTACACATTCGCATTGGGAATTTGTTTATAGAACTAGTTCAAAAAATTAATAAAAAACATCAAATAACAAAATTTCATGAATAATCATCATCGGCTACGTTTTTATCACTAAATTTCATTGATGAGATAATTTAAGAAAAATTAAGTGAAAAACGATTTATTCCTGGTTTTGAATGTCCATGTTAGGCGTTTATTTATATAATTTGTATATAAAATTATTATAAAAATATCAGATCGCAATTTTTTATATTTAAGTATTATTTTTTAAATAAAATCATGTAATTTAAACGCAAAAATGAAATAAAAAATAAAACCAGCGACTCTTCAGGTATTTGCATTGACATCAATGTTTAAACAAACAAAAATCAAAAATCTGAAAAAGTAAATCTCAAAAATGAACGCCAACATTAAAAAAAAAGAAAGAAATTCAAAACTGGGACGACTGAAAAGTCCCGAAAAACATTCCCGACATTCTCAAATTCCCGAATTTGAAAATTCCGGAATAATCAAATTTTTGAATAATAAAATTACTTAATTGTAAAATGCCAAATTATTGAACTCTCGAATAATAAAATTCCCGAATTGGAAAATTTGGCAATAATAAAATTCCTGAAGGGACGACTGAAAAATCCCAAAATATAAAATTTCCGTCACTGTAAAATGCCGAATAATAACATTCAATAATTCAAAAATTCCTAAATAATGAAATTCCTGAATAATAAAATCCCCGAAAGTTGATAATTTTACCAAATTTGAAATTTCCCGAATAATAAGAGCCTCGAGAGAAAATTGCCGAGTTATAAAATTCCCGAATATAAACAAAAATATTACGAGTAAATAAATTAAATGTAATATAATTCTGATTTTAATAGTAAAATTAATTTTTTAAATAAAAACTTGTTGATGTTTACATTCGAGAATTTTTCAGTTCGGATATTTTATAATTCAGCAATGTTCAAATTCTGTAATATTATTAATTGTCGGGAATTTCATTATTATTTTTCTCGAATGCGAAAAATAAATTTTCTAATATATTGTTTATTTATTAAAAATATAATAATAAAACATTTTTATTATTTGAAGTTTTTAATATTATTGTTTGAATTTAAAATAACAATAATTGAAAAAGATTCATCCAGAAATATATTTGGTTAAATTACTGTTTTTTTTTTAAATTTAAGCAATAATTTAAAAACTTAAAACATTAAAAATAATTTCTTGATAACAAAAATATTTGATAACTGTATTTTAAATAAATAAATAATATTAATGAGAAAAAGCAATGTTATAAATTCGGGTATTTTTAAATTCGGTAATATTATACACTGAAGGAAATTTTATTATTTGGAAAATTTTTTATTCTGGAATTTTATGATTCATACATTTTTTCTCCTGGAATTTTATTATTTGGAAGTTTTATTTTTCGGGAATTTTTTTATTCGGGAATTGTACTGATTGGAGAATTTTAATTATCGGGATTTTTCAGTCCCGGAAATTTTATTATTTGGAAATTTTTCAATTCACGAATTTTATCATTTGGGAATTTTTCAATTGATGAATTTTATTATTTGAAAATGTTATTATTCGGAAAATTTATTACTTGGGAATTTTACAGTATCGAAAATGTTATATTTCGGGATTTTTCAGTCTCGGAAATTTTCTAATTGGGTGATTTATTATTGGGGAAATTTATTTTTTGGAAATTTTATTATCCACAAATTCTAATAATTGATAATTTCCCAATTCGCAAATTTTATTATCAGGAAATTTTATTATACAAGAATTTTATTATTCGGGAATTTCACAGTGTTGGTAATTTTTATTTTCGGGATTTTTCAGTCCCGGAAATTTTTTATTTCGGGAGTTTTATTATTCACGAATTTTATTATTTTTGAATTTTCCAATTCGTGAATTTTATTATTTGTAAATTTTATTATTCGGGAATTTTCTAATTCAGAAATTTTATAGTGTCGGGAATTTTAATTTCTGGGATTTTCAGTCCCGGAAATTTTCCAATACGGCGAATTTTAATTTTCGGGATTTTCAGTCTCGAAATATTCCCAATTCGGCAGTTTTATTATTCGGGAATTGTATTATTTGGGAATTTTCCGATTCCTCAATTTTATTATTTGAAAATTTTATTATTCGAGAATTTTATAATACGGAAATTTTCCAATTCGTGCATTTTATTATTCGGAAATTTCATTATCCGGGAATTTTACAGTTGTTGAAATTTTTTAATTCTCGGGATTTTTCCGTCCCGGAAATTTTCCAATTCGGGTGATTTATTATTTGGGACTTTCATTATTTTGGAATTTTCCAATTCGTGAATTTTGTTATTTGAAAATTTTATTATTCGGAAATTTTCTAATTCGGAAATTTTACAGTGCCGTGATTTCCATTTTCGGGATTTTCAGTCCCGAAAATTTTCCAATTCGGCTGATTTATTATTTGGAAATTTTATTATTCGGGAATTTTATTGTTTGGAAATTTTATTATCCGCGAGTTTTATTATTTCAGAATTTTCCAATTGGCAATTTTCATTATTAGGAAATTGTACGGTATCGGTAATTTTAATTTTCGGGATTTTTCAGTCCTACCAAATTTTCCATTTTGGGAGTTTTGTTATATAAAATTTTATCATTTGGAAATTTTCCAATCCGTGAATTTTATTATTTGGAAATTTCATCATCCGGGAATTTTACGGTGTCAAAAATTTCAATGTTTGGGATTTTCAGTCCCGGAAATTTTCAAATTCGGGTGATTTATTATTCGGGAATTTTATTACTTGGAAATTTCCGAATTCGTGCATTTTATTATTCGGGAATTTTATTAATTCGAAATTTAAAAATCCAAAATTTTTTTGAAAAAATGAAGTTTAGTTTCATTATATAATTTTTCTAGGTTAAATAGGAAGGTTATTTATTTATTCCGGCCTTAGGAAATATAACAAGATAAGTTATTACTGGTCACGATCAACTAAAGTTGGTTACATCAATCTCAAGGTTCAGAGTCTATATCGAGGAAAAAATAATAAGAGTCATGTTGAATTGATGGAATTATCAGTCTGAGAGTCTTTATGGCATTTTTTCTGTTTCAGATTTTTAATTTTATTATACACAGACATAAAAAAAGAAAACATTAAGTAATTTGTTACTATCGTTACTATATAGAGTAATGAACAACAATATTAAAAAATTATGATTAAAAATAGGAGTTTTGAGAATTATAATAATTTTGAAAAATTAGCATTTTGATTAATAAAATTAAAATTGCTAAAAAGTATTACTTGATTAATCCCAACTCGTTTAGATTTTCAACAGGTCAGGATTTTTGGAAGATTACTAAAATAGTACGATATTTTAATATTATGCAAATATTTCGGAATAGAAAATTAAATTCCAGTAAAATATTCCGGAAGAGAAAATTAAAAACCGGAAAAATATGCTGCACAGAAAATTATAATCCCGCAAAATATGCTGGAATATAAAACTAAATTCCAGAAAAATATGCCGGATATTAATTTTCTTTTCTGCCATATTTTATCATCAACACAATTACTTCGAGGGCAGAATTTTTCTTAGAAGTTACTGAAATAATACGATATTTGTGTAATTTGCTAAATTTGTTGGAATATTTTTCCTTTGCTAAAATATACCGGAAGAGAAATATAAAATTCGGCGAAATACACCTGAAGAGAAGATTAAAATAATTTTAAAAATGCCAAGAGAGAATACGCAACGTGAAAAATCAGGCTCCGGTAAAATTGATCAAAATAGAAAATTAAAATCCTGCAAAATATGCGGGAACAGAAAATTAGATTTTCGAAAAATATTTTGGAAGAGAAAATTAAAATCCGTGAAAATAGGCCGCAAGAGAAAATTGAAATCCGTCAAAATAGGCAGAAAGAGAAAATTGAAATCCGTCAAAATAGGCCGAAAGAGAAAATTAAAATCCGACAAAATATGCCCGAAGAGAACAGAGAACTTTTTGAATATGCATTGAAATATAAGATTATAGTTTAGAAGATATTTTTTTACGTGACTTACATTTGATTCAAGACAACAACGAATTACAAAAATTTTGAATCACACGCGTGGAACGTAATGTAGAAACACTTTTATCAAAATTAAAAAAAAAACATGTCTTTGTTGTAGTATTGAGATCGAGAACGTGCCGTCAACGCGTCGCGATACCGACTGATAGGGATAATTTGTGAATTGCTCGGACAGACTTGGAATATGATGAGCTCATGAACTTCACGAGCCGACTGACTACAATCACTAAATGCCGAGGCATCTAGTAAATTCGTATCGTTGTATAATTAATGTTTGACAATTGCTCATGATAAAAAGAAACTCAAATCAAGGTGAGCTTGTTTACAATTAAACACGTGGAAATTTCTTATAATCGGATTTCAATATGTCAGACTGTCGAAGTACTATCCCATCAATGAATAATCCCTAATAATGAAATTAATATACTGAAATACTGCTCACTAACAAAACTTTTGCTACTGGCTAAGAAGCCAGTATTAAGGACAGCACTGGGCCAGTAAGAACTTGAATCAAGTACCAAGGTGAGCTTGCTGTCATTAAATTAATTGCCTGTAGGAATTCATTATACTGGCATTATATTGGATCAGACTATTTATGGTACTGTCTGCGTACTGTCCAATTATTTTAAAAATCTAACGATAAAAATGATATTTATAGAATACTACTGACAAGCGAAAGTCCTGATACTGGCTTGATAACAATCCAGTAGTATGGACAGTACTGCTCTATTAAAAATTTAGTTTAAGCATCAAGGTTAAATTGTTGACAATTGACCATGTAGAAATGTATTATGCTGACATGAATCTGCGTCAGACTGTTTAAGATACTGTCCAAGTACTGTCCCATTATTGATAAATGCCTAATGAAAGAAATTAATATACTGAAATACTACTGAAAAACAAAAGTTCTGCTACTGGCTAAGAATCCAGTAGTACGAACAGTACTGGGCCAGTATGAACTTCAATGAAGTATCCTGGTGAGATTGCTGTCAATAAATTTATTGCGTACAGGAATTCCTTATGCTGGTATTACATTGGATCAGAATATTTATGGTACTCATGGTACTGTCTAAATATTTTGAAATCCTAATGATAAAAATCATGTGTATAGAATACTAGTGATAAACAACAGTTCTGATACTGTCTTGGTAATAAGACAGTAGTATGGAAAGTACTGCTCTATTAGAAATTTAGTTTAAGCATCAAGGTGAAATTGTTGATAATTGGCCATATAGAAATGTATTATACTGGCATGAAACTATGTTAGACTGTTTAAGATACTGTCGAACTACTGTCTCATAATTGAAAAATCCCTAATGTAAGAAATTATATATACTGAAATACTACTGACCAACAAAAGTTCTGATACTGTCTAAGAAGCCAGTATTAGGGACAGTATTGGACCAGTATGAACTTAAATCAAGTATTCTGGTGAGCTTGCTGTCAATAAATTAATTGCGTATGGGAAATCATTTTAGTGGTATTATATTTAGTAAGTCTATTTATGGTACTGTCTAAATATTTTGAAATACTAATAATAAAAATAATGTGTATAGAATACTAGTAATAAACGACAGTTCTGATACTGTCTTGGTAATAAGACAGTTGTATGGACAGTACTTCTCTATTAAAAATTTAGTTTAAGCATCAAGGTGAAATTGTTGACAATTGGCCATATAGAAATGTATTATACTGGCATGAAACTATGTCAGACTGTTTAAGATACTGTCCAAGTACTGTCCCATCATTGAAAAATCCCTAATGTAAGAAATTATATATACTAAAATACTACTGACCAACAAAACTTCTGCTACTGTCTAAGAAGCCAGTAGTAGGGACAGTATTAGACCAGTATGAACTTGAATCAAGTATCCTGGTGAGCTTGCTGTCAATAAATTAATTGCGTATAGGAAATCATTTTAGTGTTATTATATTTAGTCAGTCTATTTATGGTACTGTCTGCGTACTGTCCAAATATTTTAAAAACCTAACGATAAAAATTATATTTATAGAATACTACTGACAAACGAAAGTCCTGATACTGGCTTGGTAACAATCCAGTAGTATAGACAGTACTGCTCTATTAAAAATTTAGTTTAAGCATCAAGGTGAAATTGATGACAATTGACCATGTAGAAATGTATTATACTGACATGAAACTGCGTCAGACTGTTTAAGATACTGTCCAAGTATTGTCACATTATTGAAAAATGCCTAATGAAAGAAATTAATATACTGAAATAATACTGACCAACAAAATCTTTGCTACTGGCTAAGAAGCCAGTATTAGGCACAGAACTGGGCCAGTAAGAACTTGAATCAAGTACCAAGGGGAGCTTGCTGTCAATAAATTAATTGCGTATAGGAATTCATTTTACTGGCATTATATTTGGTCAGACTATTTCTGGTACTGTCCGCGTACTGTCCAAATATTTTAAAAACCTAGTGATAAAAATGATTTTTATAGAAAACTACTGACACAGGACAGTTCTGATACTGGCTTGGTAACAAGCCAGTAATATGGACAGTACTGTTCTATTAAAAAATTAGTTCAAACATCAAGCTGAACTTGTTGACAATCGACCATGCAGAAATCTATTATACTGGCATGACACTACGTCAGACTGTTCAAGATACTGTCTAAGTACTGTCCCATTATTGAAAAATCCCTAATGAATAATATATATATTCAGAAATACTACTGACCAACAAAAGTTGTGCTACTGGCTAAGAAGCCAGTATGAAAGACAGCACTGGGCCAGTAAGAATTTGAATCACGTACCAAGGTGAGCTTGCTGTCAATAAATTAATTGCGTATAGGAATTCCTTATACTGGCATTACATTGGATCAGAATATTTATGGTACTGTTTGCGTACTGTCCAAATATTTTAAAATCCTAATGATAAAAATTATGTGTGTAGAATACTACTGACAAACGACATTTCTGATACTGGCTCGGTAACAATCCAGTAATATGGACAGTACTGTTCTATTAAAAGTTTAGTTCAAAGATCAAGGTGAAATCGTTCACAATTGACCATGTAGAAATGTATTATACTGGTATAAAACTGCGTCAGATTGTTTAAGATACTGTCAAAGTACTGTCCCATTATTGAAAAATCCCTAATGAAATAAATGATATATACTGAAATACTACTGACCAAAACAAGTTCTGCTACTGGCTAAGAAGCCAGTAGTAGGGACAGTATTGGACCAGTATGAACTTGAATCAAGTCTCCTGGCGAGCTTGCTGTCAATAAATTAATTGCGTATAGGAATTCATTATACTGGTATTATATTTGGTCAGGCTACTCATGGTACTGTCTAAATATTTTGAAATCCTAATAATAAAAATGATGTGTATAGAATACTAGTGATAAACGACAGTTCTGATACTGTCATGGTAACAAGAAAGTAGTATAAACAGTACTGCTCTATTAAAAATTTACTTTAAGCATCAAGGTGAACTTGTTGACAATTGACCATGTAGAAATGTATTATACTGGCATGAAACTACATCAGACTGTTTAAGATACTGTCAAATTACTGTCCCATTATTGAAAAATCCCTAATGAAATAAATGATATATACTGAAATACTACTGACCAAAACAAGTTCTGCTACTGGCTAAGAAGCCAGTAGTAGGGACAGTATTTGACCAGTATGAACTTGAATCAAGTATCCTGGCGAGCTTGCTGTCAATAAATTAACTGCGTATAGGAATTCATTATACTGGCATTATATTTGGTCAGACTATTTATGGTACTGTCCGAGTACTGTCAAAATATGTAAAAAATCTAATGAGAAAAATGATATGTATAGAATACTACTGACAAAAGACAGTTTTGATATAGGCTTGGCAACAAGTCAGTAGTATGGACAGTATTGTGCCAGTAGGAACTATAAACAAGCATCAAGGTCAACTTTTTGACAATAAAACACGTAGAAACTGATTATACTTGCATATTTGCATAAAACTGCGTCAGACGACTTAAGATACTGTCCAAGTACTGTCCTATGATTGAGGAATTTCTAATGATAAAAATTATATATACTGGCTAAAAACGACCATCGACAGTTTTGATACAAAAAAAAACAATAAAAAAATATATAATACAATATTTTTATCAAGCACGTTTTTAAAAACATTTAGTGTTTAAAAAAATTATTGTGTCGATTTAAAATAAAGATAATTATATAAACATTGTATGAAAAAATAAACTTAAAAATTCGTGGGACTCAAACAAGAAACAAAATTTGCTTTAAATTTTCTCCGAACCTTATAATGTTTTCCAAACTAACTTACCAAGATTCAATTTCGCACTGATCTATCTCAAAGTTGCTTAAAAAAATTTCTTTTTTATTACCAATTCGATTTTTGAGAAAATTTGTTGTAATTTTTCTGAAATACTATGCATATTTTCATACAACATTTTTCATTCAGATATAAAATTTTTTCAATAATGGTTATTTTGCATTATAACAATAATTTAAAAACTTTAAACTATCAGGGAAAACTTTCCTTGATAAAAATATTTGATTATTTTATTTTTAGTAAGTAAATAATACTTAATAGAGTTTTTGTTTTTTTAAATATTAAATATTAAACAAAATTCTTAGATGACCAAATGTAATTATTGTATTTTTATTAAATAAATAATATTTATTTTTAAAAACTTAATTTTTTAATGTTAAAATGCGAGAATTTTGTAATTTGAGGATTTTTCCTTTTTTATAATTCGGACATTTTTGAATTCAGTACTGTTATAAATAGCACGGGAATCTTATTATTCGGAAATTTTCCAATATGAGAAATTTACAACGTCAGAAATTTTTTTCTCGGGATTTTTCAATCGTCCCGACTTTTATTTTTCGGAAATTTTCCAATTCAGGTTTTTTTTATATTTTCCCAATTTTGTCATTTCGGCAGTTTTCTATTTAAAAAATTTTCTTATTCGGCAATTTTGCATTTTCGGCAATTTTCTTTTCCGGGATTTTGGGGACTACCGAAAAAAACCAAAAATAAATTTTCAGAATAATAAAATAAAAGAATTGAAAGATTCCCAAATAATAAAATTCCCGAAAAATAAAATTTTTCGAATTATGAAATTCCAGAAAGTTCATAGTATTGCCGAATTTAAAAACTCCCGGCACCATAAAATTTTCGAATCGAAAAATTACTGAATAATAAAGTTCTCGAATAATAAAATTTGTAAACAATAAAATTCCCGAACAGTTTAAAATATTACTGAATCGGAAACTTCCACAATAATGAAATTCCAGACAGTTCATAATATTACCGAATTTTAAAATTCCGGAATCATTCAATTTCTGCTGAATGGGAAAATTTCCGAACAAAAAAATTACAGACAGTTTATAATATTATCGAATTTGAAAATGGCTGAAGTAAGATTTCCGAATAATGAAATTCCCGAATAATAAATTTGCCGAGCAGTTTATAATATTACTGAATTGGAAAATTGCCGAATAATAATATTCCGGATAGTTTATAACAGTACCGAATTGGAAAATTCCCGAGTAATAAAATTCCTGACAGATAATTGCCAAATCGAAGAATTCCTGAGTAATAAAATTTCCAAACAGTTTATAATATTACTGAATCTCAAAATTCCCGAATACTGAAATTCCAGACAGTTATCTATATTACAGAATTTAAAAAATTTCGATTGATAAAAATTACGACATAATAAATTTTCCGAATCCAAAAATTCCCGACTAATAAAATTTCCGATTTATAAAATTCGCGATTAATAAATTTCCCGGACAGATTACAATATTACTGAATTGGATAATTTCTGAATAATGTAATTCTAGACAGTTTTTAATATTACCGAATTCAAAAATTGCCGAATCGAAAAATTCCCAAACAGTTTATAATTTCACTGAATTGTAAAATTTTCGAATAATGACATTCCAGTCAGTTTATAATATCACTCAATTTCAAAATTCCCGGACAGTTTGTTATAATACGAATTCCGTAATATTATAAATAGCATAGGAATCTTATTATTCGGAAATTTTTAAAAATGAGAAATGTACAGTGTCGCAAATTTTTTTCTCAGAATTTTTCGGTCGTCCCGACTTTTATTATTCGGAAATTTTCCAATTCGGGGTTTTTAAACATATTTTCCCAATTTGATCATGTCGGCAATTTTCTATTTAAAAAATTGTCTTATTGGGCAATTTTGCATTCTCGGGAATTTTCTTTTCTGTGATCTTAGGGGCTACCAAAAAATACCCAAAAATAAAATTTCCAAATAATAAAATTCCTGAATTTAAAAATTAACAAACAATAAAATTGCTGAATAATAAAATTCCTGAATTATAAAATTCCCGAGCAGTTTTTAATATTACTGAATTGGGAAATTCCGGAATAACAATATTCCAGAAAGCTTACAATATTACCGAATTTGAAAATTCCCAAAAAATATAATTTCCGAATAATAAATAAAAGAATTGAAAGGTTCCCAATTAATAAAATTCACAAAAAATAAAATCTCCCGAATAACGAAATTCCAGAAAGATGATAGTATTACCGAATTTAAAAACTCCCGACACCATAAAACTTTCAAAACGAACAATTACTGAATAATAAAGTTTCCGAATAATAAAATTTGTGAATAATAAAATTCTCGAACAGTTTAAAATATTACTGAATCAGAAAATTCCCGAACAGTGAGATTCCAGACAGTTTATAATATTACCGAATTTAAAAATTGCTGATTCATAAAATTTCTGACACCATAAACTCTCCGAATCCAAAAATTCCAGAACAATAAAATTCTCGATTTATAAAATTCGCAAATAATAAAATTCCCGAAGAGTTTATAATATTACTAAATTGGAAAATTCCCGAATAATGAAATTCCAGACAGTTAATAATATTACCGAATTTGAAAATTTCCTATTCATAAAATTTTCGAATAATAAAATTTTCGAACTGTTTGTAATATTACTGATTAGGAACATTTCCAAACAATAAAATGACAGACAGTGTATAATATTACCCAATTTGAAAATTCCCGAATAATAAAATTTCCGAACCGTATATAATATTATTGACTCGGAAAATTCCCGAATATTGAAATTCCAGAAAGTTTTTAATATTGCCGAATTTGAAAATTCCCGATTAATAAAATTCCCGAATAGTTTGTAATATTACTGAATGAAAAATTCCCGAACAATAAAATTACAGACACTTTTTAAATTACCGAATTTGAAAATTCTGGAATAATAAAATTTCCTAACAATAAAATTACAGATAGTTTATAATATTACCGGATTTGAAAATTCCTGAATAATAAAATTTCCGAACCGTTTATAATATTATTGACTCGGAAAATTCCCGAATATTGAAATTCCAGAAAGTTTTTAATATTGCCGAATTTCAAAATTCCCGATTAATAAAATTTCCGAGTAGTTTGTAATATTACTGAATGAAAAATTCGTGAACAATAAAATTACAGACACTTTTTAAATGACCGAATTTGAAAATTCTGGAGTAATAAAATTTCCTAACAATAAAATTACAGACAGTTTATAATATTACCGAATTTGAAAATTCCTGAATAATAAAATTTCCGAACCGTTTATAATATTATTGACTCGGAAAGTTCCCGAATATTGAAATTCCAGAAAGTTTTTAATATTGCTGAATTTCAAAATTCCCGATTAATTAAATTTTCCGAATCAAAAAATTCCCGAATAATAAAATTTCCGATTTATAAAATTCGCGATTGATAAATTTCCCGGACTGGAAAATTCCTAAATAATGAAGTTCCAGTCAGTTTCTAATATCACCGAATTTCAAAATTCCTGATTCATAAAATTCCCGAATATTTTGTAAAATTACTGAATGAAAAATTCTCGAACAATAAAATTACAGACACTTTTTATATTACCGAATTTGAAAATTCTGGAATAATAAAATTTCCGAATAATAAAATTACAGACAGTTTATAATATTAACGAATTTGAAAATTCCTGAATAAGATAATTCCCGAACAGTTTATAATCTTACTGAATTGAAAATTTGCCGAATAATGAAATCTAGACAGGTATAATATTACCGAATTTTAAAATTACCGAATAATACGATTTCTGTCAGAAAATTGCCGATTTATAAAATATCCGAACTAGAAAATTTCCCGAATTTAAACAATTTAAAATTTTACTTATAAAATTCATCAAATTATTATTATTATTCAAATTCTATTACAATTGACACTTTTTCATGTTCAAATTTATAAATTCACTGAACCTGGTTTCTACATTGAGGGGTGGAACTTTCAAGGGTTGAAGTGATATTGACGTGACTCGATTCACAGTCCTGCGCTTTTGTGATTACAGCGCGTATTTACCTTAATGTTTCAGTTTAAAAATTATATATTTTTTTCCCTGATAAAAAAACGGCACAGTCGGCAAAAATGTGAAAAACTGTAGGAATTTGTAAACCGATCCGCGTCGACGAATTCGTCCCGAGATAAGAGAACGAACTGCGGTGAGGATGTACTTTGACCTTTTTACAGTATACTCGAGAATTCGTCCGCAGCGCCCCTCTGGTGTTCCAGGCCAAGCGAACAGTGGGATAAAATTACATTTTTGGTTTAAAAAAATGTATTAACAAATTATTTGTTGAAAGAATGTTTTTTAAACGATTTTTAATTTTTAATTTTTCGACAGAAAAATTAGTTTTTTTCGATCTCATTTTTTTCAAATAGAAACTTTATGATAGGTAAAAAAATCATAATTCGTTCATTAATCATATGATTTTTGTAAGCAAATTTAATAAACAAATGTATTATTCGGGCATTTTTCGGAAGAAAACATCGCTTTTTTATGAAAACTTTTTTAGTTGGTTAATGATAATTTCAGAAAAAAAAATCATAATTTATTGAGCAATTTTATGATTTTTTTATGAATAAACAAATATGACGAAAATAATGGCTATTTTTTCTATTTGACATTCCTGGTGCTCGTCAATAAACTAAAAGTTTTTTTTCGATCAAAACTTGTTTAATAGGAAACTTCATTATTTCAGAAAAAATTCATAATTTAATAAACAAATGCATTATTGGGGCATCTGTTGACGGAAAAGTTTTTTTTTCGATGTCAGAAAAATGATTGAAATCATCTAAGTTTCATAAAGTGGCATTATTTACTTATATTTCAAAATGATATGATAAACAAACACAAATTTATAAAAAATTATTTGTTGAAAGAATGTTATTTACGATTTTCCATAATTTTCCGTTTTTTTAAAGTTATATTGTAAGAAATTTAAATAAAAATAATATAATGATAAAGAGATTTCTTTTTGAGATTATTATTATCAATAATATTAAAAAATTTAATAAACAAATGCATTAAACAGCCATTTTTTAACAGAAAAATTCAATGTTTTCTATGTCTTTTTTGTTTACTTAGGAACTTTATGATGATTTTTGAAAAACCAAATTTAATAAGCATTGCATAATTTGGCCATTTATAGGCAGAAATATTCAAATTTTTTATAGCCAGTCATTTAACTTTAGATCTTGATGACAATTGACAATTGACAGGAATTTGTCGCAAGAAAATTTTTTCCGATTAAAACTTCTTTAATTGGGAAATTCATGATAATTTCAGAAAAAAGTTATAATTTATTGATCAATTTTATGATTTTTAAAAACAATTTTAGTAAACAAATGCATTATTGGGGCATCTGTCGAAGGAAAAATTTTTTTTCGATGTCAGAAAAAAGATTGAAATTATCTAAGTTTACTGGAGTAACATTATTTAAAGATATTTCAATATTATATAATACACGACAACAAAATTGTATAAACAAATTATTCGTTTAAAGAAGATTTTTTAGAATTTTTCATAATAATTTTACGTTTTTTAATTTACATTGCAAGACATTTTTGATAAAAACAATATAATGATGAAAATATTTCTTCTTGAGATTATTACTGGTAATATTATAATAAAATTTAATAAATAAATGCATTAATCAGCCATTTTTCTACAGAAAAATTCATTTTTGTCTATGTCCTTTTATTAATTAGCAACTTTCTGATGATTTTAGACAAATTCATAATTATTTTATGAATTATATTTTTTTTCAAAGAATTCAATAAACAAAAGCACAGATCAAGCATTTGTCGTAGAAAATTAATTTGTTTATGACAATTTTTTTGATTATGAACTTTAGGATAATTAAAAAAAAAATGTTAATTTTTTATTAATCTTATTATCTATTTGAACAAATTTAATAAGCAAATGCATTATTGGGGTATCTGTCGACGGAAATTTTTTTTTTTTTTTCGATGTCAGAAAAATCATCTAAATCATCGAAGTTTCATAGAGTCACATTAGCTAAAGAAATTTCAATATTATATATTAAAAAATTTTTTTTGTACGAACAAATAATTTTTTGAAAGAATGATTTTAGATTATTGTTGTTAATGTTATAAGAAAATTTAATCAGCCATTTTTCGACAAAAAATTCGTTGTTTTTTATGTATTTTTTTAAATTAGAAACCTTATCATGATTATAGAAAAATTCATAATTTATTGATTAATTTGATTATTTTTAAAAACATATTTAATAAAAAATGTATTATTTGGGCATTTGTCGGCCGAAATATTTTTCTTTGTGTCAGTCCTTTAAATTCAGAACTTTATGACAATTTGAGCAACATGTTCAACTAGTTGATAAAGTTTATGATTTTTTTAAACACATTTAATTAACACAGGAATAAATAAGGTATTTGTCGAAAGAATTTTTTTATAAATCTGATTATTTTTGTAAACAAATTTAGTAAACAAATTTATTATTGGAACATCTGTCGACGGAAATTTTTTTATCGATGTCAGAAAAATGATTGAAATCGTGTAAGTTTCACAGAGTAACATTATTTAAAGATATTTAAAAATTATATAATGGACCAAGAAATTTTTTATAAATAAATTATTTGTTGAAAGAATGTGTTTTACGATTTTCCATAATTTTACGTTTTTTTAAAGTTATATTGCAAAAAATTTGAATAAAAACAATATAATGATAAAGAGATTTCTTGTTGAGATTATTATTGGTAATATTATAAACAAATTGAATAAGCAAATACATTAAACAGTCATTTTTTGACAAAAAAATTCAATGTACCAAGTAGTTGAATTTTCAACGTAAGAAGGATAGATTTCTAACCAAAAATCCAATACTGCAATTACCAGATAAAACATTGTTTTTATATAGGAAAACGAATTTTTAACCAGAAAATCTGACTTTTAAAGAAAAAAGTTCATTTTCTACTAAAGAGGAAAATTTCCATTAAAAATAGTTTAATTTGTAAGCGAATAGTTAAATTTCAACCCAAAATATAAATTAATAAAAAAAGGTAATTTTTAACTGAATATTTTAACTTTCTACAAAATTGTTGGATCCTCAAGCAAAATAAGACTGATTTACAACCAAATAGTTGTATTTTTATCAAAAAGAGCGAATTTTCAGACAAAAAGATTAATTTTCGATTAAAAAATGCGAATTTTTAACCAAATACATTAATTTTTAACTATAAAAGTTAACCCAGTGGGCACAACATTTGGGGACGTCTTTACGACATCGTTTCGACATCTTTACGACAACTTTACGACATCCTATGTCCATGTCGTTTAGTCATCTTTACGATATCGTAAATATGTTGTATGATCTGAAGATGCCTTTACGATATCGTAAAGACACTTTAACGACATGGACATAGGATGTCGTAAAGTTGTCGTAAAGATGTCGTAACGATGTCGTAAAAACGTCGCCAAAATTTTGTGCCCACTGGGAAATTTTCATCCAAAAATGGAATAGTTGCATTGTTAAATGAAACAATTATTTATCAACCAAAAATAGAAAACGAATTTCAAACAAAATTGTTAAATTTTCTAACGAAGAGATGAAATTTCAATTGAAATGAGGAATCTTAAAAAAATGATTATCAATAAATCAAAAAGAAGTTTACTACCAAATTTAGTTGAATATTCAGCTTATAAAGACTAAATTTCGAAATCAAAAATGAAGTCGTGAAATTATCATATAAAACAATTAATTTCTTACCAAAAGAAAAACAACCAAATTTTCAATAAAAAAATAAAATTTTTTTCTAATAAGTTTATCTTTAGAAGATATAAAAACTAACAAACTAGTTTAACTTTTAACCAAGTAGTTGCATTCTTAACAAAGTCGTCGAATTTGGAACCCAATAGGACGAATTATCTACATAATTGTTGAATTTTCAACCCGAAAATATGAGTTTTTAACAAAAAAATTCATTTTCTATCTTAAGGGCATGTGATACATTATGATGTCACGTATTACCGACCGTCCCATCTTATTTTTTTCCGCCAATTTAAAAATAGGGAAATTAAAATATAAAGCTAATTTTTTTTAAATGATAGGTATTATTATGGGACAGGTCAGTCTGGTCATTTAAAGTTGCTATATTATTGATAAATATTAATTTTTAATATTTACAAAGTTCAGCACAGAGCCGTGTATTTAAATTTATTTGAATATTGAGAAAGCAGCTTCAGAATAAGATGCGAGCGCCACCTAGCAGTTTTGGTTGTTAGAAGAAGCGCCCTTCCTATTCCGTACAGACTGAGTCGGTAACGACGATAGAATTTTAAATTTTGTAACGTGACTACAATGACTACATGTCAAAATAAAAAAAATATTCGCAAACATGTGCTGCCACCTTCTTCTTTATAAAACCTCAGGTTTCTCTGATAGTGTAATTGGTAGCCTTTTTCTGAATTCTTTGTAGCCATTCGAATTATTTGAAATCACTTGAATTCTTCCAAAAAAATTTTATATGTAATATTCCTTAAATACTTTTTAACTCTGCCAATTCTTCACATTCATAGAATTATTTAAATATTTTTTACAATCTTTTAACTGTTTTGAATTCTTTTGGATCCATTATTTACATATGTATTTTTTAAATATTTTGAATACAGTAAATTCTATTTGATTATCTGAAATTCTTAATTTCTTTCAAGTATTTTTTGAATAAATTTGGATTTTTATAAATCCTTTTGAATTCTTTGAGTTATATCGGAATGGTTCACATTCTCTTCAATTCTTTTGAATTTATTAAATTCGAAAATGTAGAAAGGCTGAATGAATCTTCGGATTTCTTTAAATTCTTTTGAAACTTCGGGATTCTACGAATTCTTTTGAATTCTTTGAATTCTTTCAAAGTCTTTGAACTTTTTTTAATTTTTCGAACTTTTTAACATTCCTTTTTATATGTAAACTTTTTCTGTTATTTTTTAATTTTTGCATTGCGTTGAATTTTGTTTGAATTCTTTGAAATTTTTGAATTGAAATATTAAGTATAACCTGAAATTAAAAGCAACAACCCACAATTAAAAATTCATTTAATTTCTTTGAGTACTTTTGGATTCTTTGGCTTCTTCTAAATTCTTTCAATTCTTTGAACTCTTGAATTTTTAAACTAATTTAAAATTATTTTATATATTATATTTCAAAGATAAGTTATTACTTATGACTAAAATTAACAATATGAAGAATTAGTTTGAGTTTTTTTTAACTGTTTCGAATTGTTTAGGAAACGTCAACATTGCACATGTCAACCATTTTTTACCATTTTTTACTTACTTTTTTTACTCCCTACTTATTTCATATTTTATATAAAAAATATGGTTACTTATAATATTAAAAAGCAAGGAAAGTCGAAAGTAGCGGTGATTAGGCTGATGATTCGAATTTTCTTGTAAAAACTGAACTTAAAATTAAAAGCAAAGACCTAAAATTAAACATTCATTTCAATTCTTTCATAATCTTTTGAATGCTTTTGAATGTGTTTAAATTCTTTGAGCTCTTTAATTCTTTGAAATCTTTTGAATTCTTTAAGCCCTTTTAAAATCTTTGAATTCTTTTGTAAATTTAGATTGTTTCGAATTAAAATTTTTTCTTTGTATTCTGTTGAATCCTTTCAATTTCTTTGAATTTTTTAAATTCAAATATTAATTACAATTTCAAATTAAAAGCAACTAGCTAAGATTGAAAATGTATTTGAATTCAATGAATGCTTTTAAATTCTTTAACTTCTTTTTAATCTTTTTAATTCTTTGAATTCGCTTGAAATCCGTGTAATTTTTTGAGTTCTTTGCACTTTGTTGCATGGCTTTCATGCTTTGAATTAAAAATTAAATATCAATTAAAATTGATATTAATATTTTGAAATCAAGAAGTATTCATTTGAATTCTTTGAATAGATTTTGAGTCTTTGAATTCTTAAAAAAATTTTAAATTATTTTTGATTTTTTAATTCTGTTAAATCTTTGGAATTGATAGAATTCTTTAAAATCTTTTGAATTCCTAGAATACTTTTCGAATCTCTTCAATTCTCTGAATACTTTTAAATTTTTTGCAATCTGTTGATTTGTATTCACGCTTTAACTGTTTTGATTGGTTTAAATTAGAAAATTGAGTATAACTTAACGTTAATAATAACAAATTGTAATTAAGATAAGTTCATTTTAATTTTTTGAATTATTTAAAATTACTTTGAATTCGTTTGATATCTTTTGAGAACTTTTGAATTCTTTGCCATTTCTTGAAATCTTTTTAATTTGGTTAATTCTTTGAATTCTTCTGTATATTTACACTTTTTTTAATTGTTTGCATTTTGTTGAATCCTTTGATTTTTTTAGTTCTCTGAATACAAATATTATTACTTCAAATTAAAAGCAAAGACCTAATACCAAAAAGTCATTTCAATTCATTCAATACTTTTTAATTCTTGGAACTTTTCGAATTCTTTTAGATTCTTTTGAATCATTTGATTTTTTTGTCTTCTATTTGTATCCTATTGAATTCTCTACAGTCTGTTGCATTGCTGTGTTTTACCAGCAAGCGAAGGGTGGAAAAGGGGGAGGCAACCCACTTGCTGTATTTTACCAGCAAGGGGGCGGGGTGGAGGCTAGAGACTGCTTGCTGTATTATAACATCAGGCAGTGGGTGGAAAAGGGAGAGGTACCCACTTGCTGTATTTTACCAGCAGGAGGGGGGGGGGGTGAGACTGCTTGCTGTATTTTACCAGCAGCCAAGGGATGGAAAGGGAGGAGGCGAGCCACTTGCTGTGTTTCACCAGTGGGCGGGGGTGGCAAGAAAGTGCTTGCTGTATTTTACCAGCAGGCATGGGCTAGAAAGGGAAATGACGGGTTTACGAAGGGGGGTTGGTCTAGAGTAAGAGCAACCAAAATAGTTTAGACTAACACTTTATTCAGAACTAGATACACTAGATGTTATCCACGGTCCGAGCACCGGGAGGGACTGACTTACGGGCTAACGCAGGGCCTTTTTATAGGGGAGCGAAGCAGTAGGGGAAATCATGCCGCCTCTGTCACTCTCGCCAGAATCTCTTTTTCTCTTCTTTTACTGGTGGCGTGGGAGGGAAGATGGAGAGGCTAGGCGCGTAGGGGTCTTGGAGTGACAAAGACAGCAACAGTCCCAAACTCTTGCCTCCCTATAATAAGTTATAATTTCTATCGAAAAAACAAATGTCTGAGAGAGGAAATCAATGTATTGGGTTAAGATAACTTTAGTTTATAATATTGCATTGAGTTGCTCATAATTTTTACCGCTTAGGCGCGTATAAAAATATCATAACAAAAGAAATTAATTTTCAACAAAAGTCTTTAACTTTTAACTGCAAGTAGATAAAGTTTAAAGAAAAAAGGTAAACGAAAAATAAAACGAAAATTTTTAAATTGAGAAAAATTTTCTCTTCAAAATACAACCTCTACTATAAATGTACGTGAAGCACTTTTTTATGAATTCGGGAGAAGGAAATTTTAAATTGTGATGAATGTTGACTTGGAACAGACATTTTTTAAACTCCTTTCTACTAAATCACAGTTTTCATTCTTTAAAAAAATTTCCGTTCCATGTGAAAAATTCTCTGTTCCAAGTGAAATTATATTTCTTTGACGAGACTCCCTCCTGAAAAAAATGATAATTATTTTAACTCATATACTCTGCAACTGTAGGTATAGTAGATATCATTTTTTTAAATTCAGAAAAATTATTAAAATAATGAATATAATGAGTCAGCTGAATCATATTCAATCAGTCAGCCGCGATACAAATATCAAAAAAGGCTCTCAGTTCTTCAGATATCACATTTCTCTTAGTATCTATCTGAAAAAAGAAACATAAACAATCAGATAAAAATCAAAATTTTCTATAAACTTCAATTTAACCATTCTTAACTTAAAATACGCATAGAATACACAAATTCTGAATTTAAAATTAAAAGTTTGTATTCTAGATTTCAGAGAAGAATGCTCAAATAAAATGAATCCAGTTTTTTCAGTTTTTCCGTTTTTCCCGGTCAAGTTTTTTAATTTTCCCGGTCAACTGAAAGTAAAATGATCATATTTGCCGTTGAGCGAAAAAAATTTATTTTAATTCATGACGTTTATTCTAAACATCATTCAACACAACAGATCAAAAAATTGAAAAATAAATGAATTTTTAAACAAATACTTACATTTCCCACTAAAAAAATCAGTTTATAATAAAGAATGGAATGGTTAAACTTTTCTTTTGACAAAATTAACTTTGATTAAAATTAACAAATAAAGTGGATTTTCAACAAAATAGTTAACTTTTCAACCTAATTGATGAATTTTCAACTATAATGACGAATCCTTAACTGGAATAGTTGAATTTTAAATAAAAAAGATGAGTTCTGACCCAAAAAAAATGAATTTTCAACTGAAACAGTAGCATTTTCAACAGCAAAAAATTAATTTGTATTAAAAAAGATAAATTGTCCATCAAAACTTAAATAGTTAAACGTTCAGTTAAAAAATTAATGCTCAACCAGACAAATGAATTTTCAATCACAACTATGGAAGAAACAATTGGAATAAGTTAATTTACTTTTCATAACAAAAAAAAAACTTTCCCAAAAATATGATTGTCAAGAAGAGTTAAATACATTTTTAAACAAAGTTATGAATTTTCAACTAAAGAAGATAATTTTTTAATCAAAAATTGAATAATTAAATTTTCAGTCATAAAATGAATGTTCGACCAAAGAAATTAATTTTTCATTCAAATAATGAATCTTTGACCAAAAAAAAATTTTTAATCAGAGAGTTTAACTTTCAGCCAAGTTTAAAAAAGATAATTTTGAAAGAAAAAAAGTATTTTTTTCAACACAGTATGCAAATTTTCAACGATATAGTTGAATTTTTAATTAAAAAAGACAAATTATCGTTCAAATTGTTGAATTTTGAACTAGTATATCTAAATTTTCAACAAAATATGGACAATTATATTTGCAACCAAAAAGATGAATTTTCAACTATAAAATAATTTGCTACAAAAAAAGGATTTTTATTTTACAGAGTAAATACATGTTTAAACAAATAGTTAAATTTCTGGATAAAAAATATTTATCTCGAACCAAATACTTGAATTTTCATTTAAAGGAAATTCAATTTCGTCCAAAAATATAAGTTAAATTTTCTGGTAAAAATGTAAATATTACCAAACAACCAAAAACAGCTGCAGTTGCAGAATAGGGACATCACCTATTTTTTAGCCGGGAAAATAGTTTATTTTTTTTATCAACAAAAAAATAATTAAAAAAAAAAAATTTCTATAAAATATTTAAATTTTCGGTAAAAAATTCCTCTTCTTTCAAAGAAAAAACAAGTTTTCAATCAAATCGCTTATTTTTCGACCATAGAAATAAATTTTAATTAAAATGATAAAACTTCTACGACAAAAATTAATTTTTACATGTTTTATATTTTAATTTTAAGAATGAAATTAACTAACAAAAATTATTTTCTGCAAAAAAAACGTCGATTTTTTATAAAAAAGTCGTTTTTTTTTAAATACGTGAAATTTCAATTTACACAAAGAGGCAAATTTACATCCTTAATGTTAAATTTTTAATTGGAAAAAGTGAATTTCAACCCAAAGTGAGACGATTAAATTGAGAATAGAAAAATTTAATTTTCAACCAAACTGATGAATATTTTTAAGTGAAATTCTGAATCTTAAACTGGAATAGTTGAATTTTGCCCTTCCAAAAAAATGAAGTTTCAACTAATAATATTAATTCTCTACAAAAAGGCGATTTTTCCAAAAATCACAACAATTAAAAAAAAACTAGATGAATTTTCATCCAAAAATAGAATAGTTGAATTTTTCGTTAAAAATCTAGTTTTAACAACAAAAACTGACTTTCAGAAAAATAGTTAAATTTTTTACTAGAATAATTAAATTTTTAGTTTAAAAATTGATTTTCAACAATTTAGTTATATTTTTAAAAAGAGATCAATTTTCAATTCAAATGATGAATCTCGCAACAAAAAAATAAATTTTTAACATAAATGTTTAGCTTTTAACTAAATCACATTTTAAATTATTTAAAAATTAAAAAACTTTAAGTTGAAAAAATTAATTTTCTACAAATCAAACAGATTTTCAACAAAAGAGTTAACTTTTCGACCTAAGAGATGAATTTTCAACTATAAATGACGAATCTTTAACTGCAATAGTTGATTTTTAAGCAATTTGATGAGTTTTTAACTAAAACAGTGGATTTTAACTGAAGCAGATGTATTTTCAACCACAACAAATTAATTATCATTAAAAAAGATAACTTACTCACCAAAACTTAAAGAATTAAATTTTAAGTTAGAAAAATTAGTGTTCAACTGAAAAAATTAATTTTCGATCAGAACTATGGATACTTATCTCAAATTTCGAAAAGGGCACCTTCAAATTGTGACGAATGCACATGCCAAACATTCGCTGATCAAAGTGAAATTATGTTTCTTCACGAAAAATCCTTGTCCTAAAATAAAAATGATAAGTATATTCTGAAATTCCCTGTCACAAGTCAGGATAGATGAGTATTAAGTGAATAAACTAAGACACCACTTATCACGAACGACACTTCTAGCCTTCGAATTTCGATGGTGCATTTTTAAAAGGGGGAGGGGAGAGGGAGAGGGAGAGGGA
>NC_046665.1:124039603-124067282 GCF_010883055.1 Belonocnema kinseyi | reverse complement strand
GGGAGAGGGAGAGGGAGAGGGGGGCACAGTAGACTTTTTTTCAATAAAAATTTCAATTCAAGTCCATAACTATTTCTACATTATCTTGAATTCTTGAAAAATATTTCCTGGTATTTTTAAAGATTCGGAGAAATTTTCAATAGATTTCTACAATTTGAAGGGATTTAAAGGATTGCATGCTATATTTAAAACACCTAAGGCATTTTCAAGAGTTTTTAATTGAACATATTTTCAGGAATTTTAATACATTTTTCAACTAATTATCTAATCGATCCTGAGGGTCAATTGATAGAGTGTTCCAATAATTATTTCAAAACCCACGGAATTTTAAAAATATTTGAAAAGTTTGAGACGATATTGAAGGATTTTGAATATTTTATATTATTTTCAAATTTTGCATGGAATTTTTGAATTGATTTCTGTAATTTAATGAAATTTCAAACTATTTCAAATATTCAAGAAATTTCAAAAAATATCGAAGGATTTAACTACTTAAAGAAATTTTAAACAATTCTCGCAATTTTTTATTTAATTCAAAAGCTTGAAGGGCTTTCAAGGCTTTGGAAGTATTTTAGAATATTTAAAAAAATATGTCAGGCATTTTCAAGAGACTTAAACATTAATAAAGTATTTACAAAGCATTTCTAAGGTTTCTAATAATTTTAAGGGATTTAAACAAATATGAATGCAATTGTAGAGAATTGGGTAGAATTTCGGTTTATCATTTTCCTATACAATCAATTTTGTTACTGTTTAATAAAGTTTCAGATAAAATATAGTAGAAATTTTTAAGTATATGAATAGGTTTTTTAACCTTATAACATTGGCGTTTCTTGACATTATCATTTCATGAAAACAAAATATTTTTTTTAGAATATTTAGCAAAGATTAAATCTGTCAGACTGTGGTATTGCAATCTTAAATTGTGATTTCTTCGCGAGAGGATAAATTTTGGGATGAAACATTTTTTATTGATTTTTAGAGGACTTAAACATTTAGAATAATTAAACGAAAATCCCGTGGAAACATTTTTTATTCAAATTTCGATCGAAATGATTCAAAATACAGGAAAAAATCGTAAAAATGAATGATAAAATCTAAAAATCCTAAAAAAAATTGTTTTAATAATTTGTATATAGGACTTGACAATTGAGTGTAATTTTACGAAAATATCTTGAAAAAATATAATATTCAAATTTTGATTCAAACGACTCAAAGGACAGGAAAAAATATCGAAAAGGAATTATAACTTTTGAAAGTCCTAAATAATTTCATTTTTACCATTTTTGTATAGGACTTGAATATTTAATTAGATTTTACAAAAATACCGTGGAAAATGGAAAATTAAAATTTCGATCCAAGTGATTCAATATCTATGATTAAATCTCAAAAAAGGAATTATAATTTTCAAAAAGTCCTCAATAATTTTATTTCAGCAATTTTTTCTGTAGTAGACAATGTAGTTGAATTTTACGAAAATACGATGGGAAAATAGAAAAATCAAATTTCAATCCAAACGTTTCAAAATACGAGGAAAAATCTCAAAAAGCAATTATAACTTTTGAAAAGTCCTAAATAATAATTTTATTTTAGCCATTTTTTTGGACTTGATAATTTAGTTTAATTTCACGAAAATACTGTTGAAAATTTAAATAAACCATTTTTTAATGGACTTGCCACTTTATTTAAATTTGACGAAAATACAGTGGAAAAATGGAATATTCTTATTTTAATCTAAACGATTCAACATACAGGAAAAATTCATAAATTATGAAAAGTCCTACAAAATTTAATTTTATCCATTTTTTTGTAGAGCTTGACAATGTAGTTTAATTATACGAAAATACAGTGGAAAAAAAAATTCCAATTTCGATTCAAGCAAATCAAAATACTTGGAAAAATCTCATAAAAGGAATAATAATTTTTTTAAAGTCATAAAAAAAAATTTATTTCTTCCATTTTTCAGTGGAACTTGTCATTTTGATTTAATTTTACAAAGTATCGTGGAAAAGTAGAAAATTCAAATTTCGATCCAATTTTTGGAAAGTCATAAAAAAATTGATTTTAGTAATTTTTTAGTAGGGCCATTTTAATTTAATTTTACAAAAATAACGTGGAAAAATAGAAAATTCAAATTTGGACCCAAACAATTTATAATACTTGCAAAAATCTTAAAAAGGAATTATAACTTTTGAAAAGTCCTAAAAAATTGTATTTGAACAATTTTTTATAAGACTTGACAATTCAGTTTAATTTTGCAAAAAATACAGTGAACAAATAGATAATTCAAATTTCGAATCAAAGGATTCAAGATGCAGGAAAAAATCTTAAGAAATGAATTAAAATGCAAGCAAAAATCTCAAAAAGTACATTAATTTAAGAAATCAAAGTTTCAGACATCCTACAAATTAACAGGATTATATTATAGCCGCACCAAGAAAATTTTTTATTAAAATCATGTTGATTCTTACCATAAATTCCACCAAGTTTAGTAATGCCTGACATTGCGTTTTAAAATTTATTTGTAACAATTCTAACATTTCAAACCAGCGGGGCAACATCTTTGTAATGAATTTATCTGGTTCAGTTTTAAAAACGATTTCCCCGTTACCGACGCAGTTTCTAGAGACTGGCCATTAAGCTTCTGTAATTCGGCGCTGTCATCCATTTCCACACATGCTTTTTCCGTTAGGAGACAAACACTTCTGCTATCTGGTCACCTCGCTCATTTACTACATTTTAATTATTTTATTTGAATGTGAAATCATATTTTGTTAATTTTTATACAATATATATGTATTGCATTCCTATTTGATTCTTTTTTGGTCAAGATAAAATGCTTCAAACACTTTCAATTAGTGAATGAAAATGCCATGTAGTCAGCAGTCATAATCAAATAATTTAAAAAACAAGGCTTTGAGATGAACATTATAAATATTAAAAAAATATATTTAACAATAATATAGCAAGTTTAATTGACCAGACAGACCTTCTCCATAATTTTAACTATCATTTAAAAAAGAATTAGCACGATATTTTAATTTTACGGTTTTTAAATTGGCGGAAAAAATAACTTGGGACGGTCGGTAATTTATGATTTTAAAATGATTCACGTGCCCTTAAAGGCAAATTTCAATAAAATAGTTTAATTTTTGACCAAATAGTTACATTCAAACAAGAATTTAATTTTTAATAAAAAAGTTATTTTTTAGATGAATAGTTCAATCTTCTACCAAATTGTTGAATTCTTATTCAAACAAGCTTAATGTAGACCTAAACAATTGAATTTTTATCAAAAAAGAATGAATTTTCAACCATAAAGATTAATTTTCGAATAAAAAAATAAGAATTAAAAAAATTACATGGATTTTCAACTAGTAAAGATCTATTTTTAACCAAAAATGCAATAGTTGTATTGTTGAATGAAAAAATGATACATTTATAATGAAAAATGGAATAGTGAAATTATCAGATAAAAAAATGATTTTTTACACGAAAAAGTAAATTTACAATAAAAAAATTAAATTTCAAACCAAAACAAAATTTTAACCGAGCATTTGCATTTTTAAACAAAAAGGAGGAAATTTTAACCAAAAAGATGAATTTTGGACTAAAAAATGCGTATTTTTAACAAAATAAATGAATTTTCAACCTGAAAAGATCAATTTTCAACAAAAAATGGAATATTTACAATGTTAGATGAAAAAAAAAATTCTAAACAAAGAATTTTAAAGAAAACATAAAAAATTTTAATCAAAGAGATTAACATTAAACTGAAATGATCAATCTAGAAAAAATAATAAACAAAAACAATTTATAAAGGGCAAATTTCTAACAAAAAATAGAATAGTGAAATTATCAGATAAAGAAATTGATTTTTAACACAAAAGATTCAAGTTTTCAAGGATAATTTGAATTTTACACAACAACAAAATTATAACCGAACTGTGGTATTTTAAAACAAAAAGGAGGAATTTTCAACTGAAACAATTAATTTTCGACTAAGAAATTCGAATTTTCAACAAACAAAAAAAAGCTTTAACTAATGAGCATTCACAATCACCAAATTACAGTTGGACCTCGAGTTAAATACATTATCGAGTGCGAAGCGCGAGAAACAATATACGCGCGCCCCAGATTTGCTCTTGATGAAAATTCCTCTTTTTTAAGATTCAATCATTTACGCTAAAGATTATATTTTTGTTCGAAAATTTAATAGTATTACTAAAAAATTGTTGTTGTTGTTGAGAATTACATTTTAAACTAAAAACATCAGTTTTCATTTTTTTAAGTTCATTTCTTAACTTAAAAATTAATTATTCTATTTTTGAGTTGAAAAATTATGTTCTCTGTTTAAAAATACAACTGATCAATTGAAAATTTATCGTTTTTAGTTGACGATGCAACTAATTTGCTAAAAATTGATATATATTATTGATAATTGGTCTTATTGGTAGAAATTTAATCTTCTTCGTTAAAAAATCATTTTTGTTTGTTGAAAATTCAACTTTTTGGTTAAGTTTTAAACTTTCTTGTTGAAAATTCCTATTTTTAAGATTGACCATTTTCGTTGAACATTAATCTTTTTGGTTCGAAATTTAACTGTTTTGTAGGAAATTAATTTTTTGGTTTTTGAGAATTTTTTTAACTAAAAATTTTGCGCTATTATAGTTTTTGTTAAAAATTGATATTTTTAATTCAAAATTATTCTTTCCTAGTTGAAAATTCAACTTTTTGATTGAAAATTCAAATGTCTCGTGGAATTTGAAAACTAATTTTGATTTAAAATGAGAATATTTTTGGTTAAAAATTCAATTACTTCCTGGGTGGAAAGCTGAACTACTTTGTTAAAAATTCTTCTTTTTTTAAGATTAATTTATTTCGTTAAAAATTTTAATATCTTGTTGAAAATTCGTTCGCATATATGCGTCATTACCAGTTCATTGGTTAAAAATACATGAATACTTTAGTTTGCGGGTTTCAACAATAATTCATAATTCGCTTTATTCAAACACTTATTTTATTTAAATAAAATAATCTTTATAATTTAAAAAAGAGGCCCATTCAGGGCCAATCGAGGCAGTTTTTTACGATCTACAAAAATTATAGCTGCTGTTGAAAATTCAACCGAAAAATATAATCTTCATAAAAAAATGGATTTTTAACGAAGTAGTTGAATTTTTAATTAAAGAAAATTTTGTAACAAAAAATGGAATAATTATGATTTAAATTTAAAAATCAAATGTTTATCAGGAAAAAATTATTTTTCTACAAAATAGTTCAATTTCTATCTAAGAAAATGAATTTCCATCTAAAATTATGCATCTTCAAGTAAAAATAAATTATTAAGAAAGTAATTTGATTTTGAACCAAGTAGTTGAATTTTCAGCCAAATAGTTAAAATTATAAACTAAAAAGATTCATTTTGTTACAAAATGGATTAATTGTTAACCAACTAGTTGATTTTTAACTATAAAAG
This sequence comes from Belonocnema kinseyi, assembly GCF_010883055.1. Classification (NCBI taxonomy): domain Eukaryota; kingdom Metazoa; phylum Arthropoda; class Insecta; order Hymenoptera; family Cynipidae; genus Belonocnema; species Belonocnema kinseyi. The sequence goes on along the minus strand of NC_046665.1, from coordinate 124,061,803 downwards.
AATTTTACAATAATAAATAGAATTTAAACATTTTCTGTTATAAAAAAAACAATTTTCAATCAAATAGTTGAAGATACAACCAGTGAAGGTAAGTTTTCAGGGAAAAAATGTAATAATTAAATTTTCATTTATAAAATTAATTTTCAACTCAAATAAACAAATTTTTAAATTTTCCACCTAAATAGTTCAATGTTTAATCATAAATATACATTTGCAAGCAAGGAGAATAATTTTATACTAAAAAACATGATCTTTTAACCAATTATATTAATTTTCAACCATATAGTTACATTTTTAATAAAAAAGATTAAGTTTTAACCAGGAATATTAATTTTTTAACGAAAAAGAACGAATTGTCCATTTAATCGATAAATTTTTAACAAAAATAGATGAATTTTTACCAAAAATGTAACTCTGAATATTTCCCTCAAAAATGAATTTTTTAACGAAAAGATTAATTTTCTACCGAGAAAGACGATTTTTAGTTTATTTTTAAACTAAAGTAGATACACTTTTAACAAAGAAACTAAAATATTTACAGTTTCAATTCAATAATTAATATTAAAAAAAATATGAATGAAAAAAAATGAATTTTTTAACGAAAGAGATCAATTTTCAATTAAAAAGGTGCATCTTTAACCAAAACATTAAGTTAAAAAAAGTAGATAGACTTTCGACCACTTAGTTGAATTTTCAATCAAAAAAAGAAAAAGAAATTTCGACCACGTAGGTGAATTTTTTACCCAAAATAAGGTATTTCCAAAAAAATACTTTTTTTGTCAACCAAATAGATAATTTTTAACTATAATAGCATCTTAATTATCAAAAATGGAATAGATTATTGCCTACCAAAACATACCAATTTGATAAAAAAAATAACATAAATTTTTAACCATATAGTTGAATACTTACTGAATAAAGGTCAATTTACAATAAGAAAATGGAATAATCAAATTTCCATTAAAAAAATAATTTTTCACTGAGAAATACGAATTTTCAATAAAATGATTAATTTTTTTATTAAAATAGTTCAATTTTTAACCAGAAATATAAATTTTCAAATGAAAAGGAAATAATTACAATTCAGTTAAAAAAGTTAATTTCCAACCAAACAAAAAAAAATGAATGTAATTATTCTATTTGGAAATTAAGTTTAAGAAAATGCCACGATAATTATTTTTAATTTAATAACTTCTATTTATACACGACTTCGCATGGGTACCATATAGAAAAAAGACCGGGTTGTGTACTCGAATGTTGAGAACCGGACTTAAACTCGGGAGATGGTTTTCTGCAGTTTTCCTCTCATCTGACCAAATGTTTAGGCAAATGCGAGTAGTTCGAGCAAACTCGTATGTAGCTGCATTGTCACTGAAGCTTAGTGAAAAAACTGACCCTATTCGTTGAAAAATATCCAAATTCTAAGCTTGTTATAAAACGTCTTTCAATAATTAATAATTAATAATCAATAATTCTGGTTAATTTAACAAATAACTTAGAACAGAGTAATCATAAAGACAATCTTAGTTAACTTCATAAACAAATTTGAATAATACCCCAACTCTCAATATGTTTATGAAAATTGTTTGAATGATTAATATTTATTACAAATTTACAAAGTAACGTGGCAAATTCTTATCGAAAGACATTCTTAGTTCATTCCGTTAACAAATTATGCTTCTTCCTTGAAAAATAGCCAAGCTATACATATGCTGATAAACATTTTTTAAATAATTAATAGTTGCAGATTTTCAAAGTATCAGAGAAAAAAAATCATCGGAAAGATGTTCTTACTTAATTATGGTAAATGAAGCCTACTCGTCGAATATAAAGCAAACTCTTAATTTTTTAATTGAAATTCTTTCAATAATTAATAGTTCTTGTAAATTTACAAAACAATATAGAAAAAAGACATCGAATGGACATTCCTAGTTGATTTTAAAATCAAATTAACTCGTAGGATAAACGTCAAACTCTTAATTTTCTAATTAAAAAATTTTTAATAACTAATATATCTTGTAAATTTACAAAGCAATAAATAAAAGATTCACCGGATAGACATTATTAGTCGAATCCGTAAAAAAATTGACTTGTAGAAAAAAAAGGGCAAACTCTTAATTTTTTAATTAAAAATGTTTAAATAATTAATAGTTCTTGTAAATTTGCAAAGCAATATAGAAAAGATTCACCGGATAGACATGCTTAGTCGACTCCGTAAAAAATTGACTTGTAGAAAAAAGGCCCAATTCTTAATTTTTAAATTATAATTGTTTAAATAATTAAAAGTTCTCGTAAATTTGCAAAGCAATATAGAAAAGAGTCACCAGATAGACATTCTTAGTCGACTTCGTAAACAAATTCACTTGTAGAAAAAGGGCAAACTCTTAATTCTTAAATTAAAATTGTTTGAATAATTAATAGTTCTTGTTAATTTGCAAAGCCATATAGAAAAGAGTCATCGGATAGACATTCTTAGTTGACTTCGAAAACAAATTAACTCGTAGGATAAACGTCAAACTATTAATTTTCTAATTAAAAATTTTTTAATAACTAATATATCTTGTGAATTTACAAAGCAATATATAAAAAATATTCACCGGATAGACATTCTTTTTTAAGTTCAAAAACAAATTGATTTGTAGGATTAAGGCCAAACTTAAAATTTTTTCATTAAAATTGTTTAAATAATTAATAGTTCTTGTAAATTTGCAAAGCAATATAGAAAAGAGTCATACGATAGAAATTCTTAGTTGACACCGTGAACAAATTGACTCGTAGAAAAAGACTAAACTTTAAAGTTTTTTATTTAAATTATTTAAATAATCAATAGTTCTCGTAAATTTGCAAAGCAATACAGAAAAAAGTCACCGGATAGACATTCTTAGTCGACTCCGTAAGCAAATTGACTTGTAGAAAAAAGGGCAAACTCTTAATTTTTTAATTAAAATTGTTCAAATAATTAAAAGTTGACTTCAAATCGCCCAAGTTTCAATGTAAAGTGTCAAGCGTAAAAAATATTTCAATTATTATTTGTAAAAGTGACAAAATAAGTGGGAAAAAATGCCAAAAGTGAGCACAAGACGAGTGCGTAGGTACAGTATACTTCAAAGTATTCCTGAATTACGTATTGAAGACTTAAGTAAATTTATGAAGAATGTTAAGAAGAAACCTAACCTCGAAATGAGGTTATTGATTTATAAGAAAAGTTGCAAAAGTAATATTTCATTTGTTGAATGTGAAAACGAATTAAATCAACAATGGCGTCATAAACATATTTATTTCCACGTATTTTTAGGTGTGTTGATACAATCGGAATGTAAATACAACCTTCTTATTTATATTCGCTTTTGTAAAAATAACTTGAAGAGCCAGTGCGATATTATAATCCACTTATTTCAAAATAACTTTCCACAATTAAGTTCAATATAGAAACTGAAAGCAACTTCATTTTAGAAATTAAAACCAAAAATATATTGCAAAATACTTAAATGGTTTATCATAGACAAATGCTGGCTGTTATATTGCGTCGTTTGACTTTTTCCGTTTGCTCGAAAAAAAGTGACATACTCAAATTTTTTCATATCGCGATCTGTTAGATAACCTGATATTTATATTCTCATGTTTCCGTTAAGGAGGTGATGTATTCGATTTTAATATTATTTTGTTTAAGAATCCCTTTTAATTAAAAATAAGAAAAATAAATTATTATGGGCCCGATCGGGGCCAGGCATGGTTATCTCTGGGCGCAGCGCTTAGGCCCCAATCGGGCACCGCATTTCATTTCGAGTCTGGCCCCATCTAGATAGCCTGAATTGGGCCACATTTTGCCCGGTCTGGCCCTGATCAGATTCAAATTGGAATTTCCGCACGGGTTTTTGCCTCAAATATCTGCTGTTACATTATTCGTTAAAAGTGCATATTTTTTGGTTAGAAAATAACTTTGATAACTGAAAATTTAATGATTTGAATGAAAATTCAACGGTTTCACAAAAATGTCGTTGCTTGCCTTTAAGTTCAATTATTTGTATAAATATCTTTTCATTGAAAATGTATGCTTTTAGTTGGAAAATCAATTATTTGTCTGAAAATGTATTCAATTTGTTGAAACATGGTATTTTTTTATAGAAAATTAATCTTCTTGACCCAAAATTAAATTTTTTTTTTAATTTAACAAATTTTTAAAAATGACAAATATTTGATAGAAAATTCATGTCTTGTGAAAAAGTCGTCGTTGTTTGTAGAATTATTCTTATTTGTTGAAAGTTCAACTTTTTGTTTCGGAATTTAACTATCTTGTTAAAAATCAAGCTTTTCCGATTAAAAACTCCACTGTTTTATAAAAATTTCGATTTTTTAGCTTAAAAACATTACTCCTTTTTTTGAAAATTTAACTTTCACGGTAAAAAGTCATGTTTCTTGGTTGAAAATTTATCCTTCTTTGTCGACATGCAACTTTTTTGCTACAAGTTCAAAGGTATTCAAAAAATGCGTCTGTTTGTGTTAAAAATGTGAGTTTTTAGTTAAATCTGTAATTTTTTTTTGAAAATTCGTCTGTGTAATTTTTGTCAATAATTAAAAAAAAAGAATGGACTACTTAAGATAGTGGGTTCAATTATAAAAAATAGTCGTTTTGATTATCAGCGACAGTTGTTTTGACCAAAAGAGATAATGATTTTGAGAATATGAACATAATATATTTAACCATTGTCTATATTCTACGTGAATATTCTTGGATTTTCAAGTTGACACTCTAACATAATCGAGTACACACTCCCCGGGATCGTAAACTTTACATTTTAAGATAGTGAACCTAGCCTTCAAGTTTTGACACTCATGAATCGTAAGCTTGACATTCTCGGATAGTGAACCTGACCATCAAATTTTGACACTCCAGGGATGGTACGCCCAACTATCTAGAGGACTGTCCCATAGTCAAAACTCAAATGTAGTCAGCCTGGCACCCTAAATGTTCAGGCTGACCATCTGTTTTTCTCCTTGTTGATGACGGAAGCGTCGTCAAAAACTATAATTGAAGAAATTAAAAAACTAAATATTATGCAATAATAGTAGATTCAACACGTGACGTTTCAAACGTAGAGCAACTGGCCTCCGTAATTAGATATGTCACTGAAGATGGTACTCCGTTAGAACGTTTTTTGCATTACAAGCGGAAATTCGTGAAATCAATGGTTTAGCTATTTATGTTTTATTTGGTGCTCACTCTTTGAATTTGTTACGGGTTCATGCAATTTAATGTTGTTCAGAAGCAGTTTTATTTTTTAACGTGGTTCAAAGATGTACAATTTCTTCACGGCGTCGACACGTCGGTGGGAAATTTTAAGGTCCACTGAAAAAACTAAATCAATTACATTAGCATCCTTGTCAACTACTAGATTGTCTGCTCTTGATGACGCTATTGGGGTTTTGAATAAATATTTTCAGGACATAGTTGAGATTTTGAAAACGATAGGAAAAACTGATACTGAAAATTCGATCACCGAACATGAAGCTAAAGGTATTCGTGAAAAATGGGACAAACTGGAGGTTGCTTTTATGCTGGTTTTGTGGCATTTTGTTCTTTCAAGAATCAATACTGTCAGTCAATACTTTCACTGTCATTTTAGATAGGTTGTCAAATGAGCTAGAAGAAAGATGTGCCAAATTTAAAGTTAATCACGAAAACTTTGCCATTTTAACTCAATTTCATAAGCTGAAATCAAATTATATTCGTGGAAAATCAAAATTACAAAGAGAAATCTATCATTCGGACTTTGAATCTTCATTGGATGATGAGTTTGTTTACTTTTACGCATTTTGTTATGCCAAACAAATTCAGAAAAAGTCTCCATTAAAGTTATTGAGATTTATTTGTGGAAATGATTTGTCTTGTGTCTTTCCGAATGTTGGAATTTCCCATAGAATATTCATTACTATTGCTGTGACCTTCTGTAGCGCAGAAAGATCGTTTCTTTGTTTGAAAAGAATAAAAAACTATTTGCGTTCCACAAAGACAGAAGATTGCCTTAATAGCTTAGCAATTTTGTTAATCGAGTCTGAGTTACTCCGTTCTTCAGACTTCGACAACTTAATCACGCAATTTGCCAATAAAAAAGTTAGGCAAGTATTTATCTAAGAAAAATATTGGTTCTCTGAAAAAAACTAAAAAAAAAGCTGCTAGTTCCTGACTATCGTATTGGTATGGTGTAAAAAATATTCTTCAAAAATACAAACGGTGATACGAAAAAACTGGTTGATTTTGTTTATTATTGTTTACCATATATTAACTAATGAACAGATTTTGATGCGAAAGATAAATAACAAACGACATTTTTCGCATTGGTTTTTGTAAAAGAAATTCGGGGTCAAAATAAAAAAGGTGGGGAGGGGGGGGGGGCGAAAGTTCGCTACAGCCTATAGGCGGCAAGAAGGGTAAAGGCGGCCCTCTTCAAAATAACGCACAGCCCACAAATATTGACCGATTTGGACAAAAAAATTGAAAAAAAGCTCGTAAGATTTCTAAGAGAGTTGCTTGGCCTTATTTTAAAATAGGATTTCATTTTTTTATAAATAAACAAATATGACAAAAATGATCAATTTAAGCAAATTTAATAAATGTATGCATAGATAAGGCATTTGTCGATAGACCTTTTCGTTTTTTTCGATGATAAATTTTTAGATTAGGAACTTCGTGATAATTTCAGAAAAAAATCATAATTTATTGATCAATCTTATGACCGTTCTGAACAATTTTAATAAAAGAGTTTATTATTAGGCCATCTGTGGACGGAAAAATGTTTTATTTTATATCAATATTTTTTGTGGGGTAATGGATTATAATTTCAACAAATTTCATAATCAGTTGATCAATTATATATTTTTTAAAACAAATTTAATAAACAAATGCATTATCTTAAAGCTGCTACATTATGGAATTTATCAACTAAGTATGAGTGCAAACGAAATTACCATTAAGTTCCCAATTAAACAGATGCCCGAATAATGCATTTGTTTATTAAATTTTTTTTTGCAAAAAAATCTTAAAATTTATCAACTAATCATGAATGTAACTCAATTTAATGTTAATTTAGCTATATGTCCTACTCGAGACGCTCGTAGATCAATCTATTATCATTATTGTTTATAGATTTTAAAAATGAAAGAAATTTGAATCAGATTCAAATAAAATTTAAAATCCTATTTAACGTCCAATAATCAAAAGAATGAGCAGAATTCCTGAAAATAAAACCAAGAATCCAACGGCAAAAATAAAAAAGAGGAAAGAAAAATGAGAAGACAACCAACCAAATCCCCTTCATTTTTTTCGTCTTTTTTCATTATTTTTTTTATTAGAAAGAGAGCATCGTGTTTTTGGTGCTGTTCCTGTCTGCTTGGGTATTTTTTATTTTTTAACTATTAAATGTTGTTGTCTTGATAAGGGTGCTGTGTGAGTGCCGAAACGTTGGAGTTTTTTTTTAAAGAATTGTTTTGTTGTTCTGATTTGATAATAATAAAAATAAAAAAGATGAAAGAAATAAAAAAGGGAAGGAAGGGGATTTTGGTTGGTTGCCTCCCCAGGTTTCTTTCCTCTTTTTTATTTTTGTCTAAAGGGGAAAATAATTTTCTTTTCTTTTTTAGAAAAGAATAATTTGTATCTTTTCTTTTCAAATTTCAATAGGAACTTTTTATGGTGGTTGTCCAATTTTATATTTTGTCTGTTCATTGAGACGAAGTAAGCTCCCTTTACTATTAATTTGTCTTCCTATTCTGGTACGATATAGTTGCCTATTTCCAAGTTAGTAATTTTGGATGCCGTGTTTTTCCTACAAATTCTATTCATTTCAAAAAAATAATGATTAAGTATTATTGGAAAATGTAAGTGGCCATCACCAAAATCCACAAATTTTATGTACCGGAGTCGGCAACGATGTACGATGTACTGAACGACAATAGATACTGGAGGGGCCCCTCCTATTTCTCGTAACAGGGATATACCGGAGGAAAGCGAATACAAAAAATGCCAGCAACTTAATAATTTGGATGGTGCGTATTCGCACTAGTGTACGAATAGAGGGTGAACATCCCTATTTCTTCCCTATCTCTATTTTATTGTTTTTGAAGATGGCATATCATCGATATTAAATACCTTTTTCCCTTAATTAACTTTTTTATAATATGTTAATATGTTAATATCTATTAAAGATGTCAAATATTTCTATAAATTTACTCCAGTCCGCTTTGGTAAACTTTGATCTTTATTTCCTCTTCTATTTCTAAGCGATTGCTATTGTTTAGATATAATGTGATACTGACCGCTCTATGATCGCTAGCATTGGGGTATAACTTTAATTTATTTTTATTAAAATATTTTTTAAGTATTGTGTGATCTATTAAAAAAAATCTAGGAAAACTAGTACTCCAAAGATACGAGAAGTTCGGGAATCGGGAATTCCAAGGATACGATCGTTAAAGAGACTCCCATTCTTGCGACGTTTAGATTTCGGGGTATGATCCAACAAACCTTGGTCGTGCCAATTCGATGCTCAAGTACTTCTTTTTCTTTGGGGATTTTTCTTAACTCTAGGTCTGTAGGGGTTTCCAGGGTACCGCTGTAGTAATCCCTTCTTGATAAAAGCGAGACCTATCTAGCCATTGCAATAAGTGTTGGAGCCAGTATAGGTTCCATTGTCCAATGGGTATCCAATAGATAGATAGCAGTTTGTGTTGTAAATAGATTTAGTCGTGGCGTAAGCTTGCATCTTATGGAGGGAAATTCAATTATTTAAGATGTAACTGTGGTAATCACATTTCTGTGGGTTCGCAAGCCGTTTAAAGCGTGGTTTTCAAAACATGGAGAGTAAGCAAAGCAGTATAAGAAGGCATATTAGCAAAAAAATATTCGAAAGCCTACAGCTCATAGAGATAATTCGCATGTTTTTAGGAATTTTATAATTAATTGAGAAGAGTAGCTGTTTGGTTTAGAAAGAAAAGGTTCCACGCAGAAAGGTGGGAATTTCTTATTGTTAATTAAAGATTTCCCTAAAATTTTTCGTTGGTCAAGAAAGCGAGGGAAAGCCCATACGACGTGATTGATGTCCTCCGTGTCATGTCCGCACAGACATGAAAAGGAGTCTGTAAAATTTGTCCTTGCTAGGCTGTCGGCCAATGAATAGTGGTTACTTTTAATGCGTGATAGGCTATGTCCTGTCTTTTCAGGTTAGATCGAAAGAACCATGGCTTAGGAGTTCCAGAAAAATAATTCGCGAAGTAATATAGACCTACATTCCTTTTTTCACTTTCCTTCTTTAAATATAGGTTCGTGCATTTAATAAGTTGAAACGAGATTAATTCATAAAGATCTGCATGTGGGATTCTCTTGTTCATAGTAGAATTATTTTTATGGGCTAATTTAACCAGTTTGTCTGCGACCTCATTCCCAAAAATCCCTCTGTGTGCGAGTATTCAGTAAATATGAATAACAGTGATTTGAGTTTTTGCTAGATGTAGAAGATTTTTGATTTTATAGATGTAGAACGAATCTGATTTGAGATCATTGAAATTTAGGTAAGCAGAAAGGGCACTGCGAGAGTCCTAGCAAATGACAGATGGAGACAACTTATCTTTTAAGATGATCTCAAGAGCTTCACAAATCTCAATCGCTTCTGCTTTAAAAATAGATGCTAAAAGCGATATTTTATGTTTATTAAAGATTTGAATAGAGGGGCATGTGATACCAATTTCAGTATTCTGAGTTTTAGTTATTTTAGACCCATCCGTAAAAAAAAGAAAGTCTTTTTTATGATGTATATCCATAAAGTTCCTGAATTCCATATTAGGTGAGGTACTTTTTTGTAGTTTTCCTCCCATTTCAAATTCAATATTAGGGGTTTCAAATTGTATGTTATAGTCTAGAAGGTAGTTTAAAGAAGTGGAGGAATTCATAATATTACAAATGTATTTATTGAGAAAGATAAAAGCATTAAGGAGAGGAAAAACTTCTCTTAAGTTGAGTATATCTTTTTTCCGAGTGAGTTGATAGAGATTATATAAAGAATGGAATAAGGGATGATTTTCAATGGAAAATATTTTTAGAATAAATCTCCTATTGAGGAATTTCATTCTCGAAAATAAAGTGGGTTCTTTTAGTTCTGCAAAGATCACGGGTATGGGAGTAGAAATTCCGTAACCTAGGATTAATCTTAAAACACTATTTTGGAGTTTGCGAATGTTGTCAAATATATTCACATGACATATTGATAAGGCTTGGCAGCCATATTCCATATCACTTCTCATCAGAAAATGGTATAGCATTGATAGCGATTTAGGGCTAGAGCCCCACCAAGTTCCTCTAAAAAATTTAATGATATTAATAACTTTCTCTAGTCTTTCAACAAGGACTTTAAAGTGAGGGTCCTAAGTTAAGTAACTGTCAAAAATGATGCCTCAGAATTTAGCCTCGAATACTGGATAGATATACTGGTTGTCAAGCGTAATTTGAATGTCATTAGGGAGCGATTTATCTTGGGTGAAGATGACCAATTTAGATTTTTCAATAGAAATGTTTAGACCTTTAGGTTTCAAAAATGTCTGGAGAGTATTTAAGCTTTCTTGTAACATTTGAATACATTCATTAAGGTGAATTAAAAAGTTTTATAAACACCAGTTCAATCTATTAGTAATTAGTCTTTCCATGAGTTTCAGTAGGCAAGAAACTAAAGCAATAGGACGGAATTTATGGGAGTTAGGTTTTGGTATAAGAAAAACTAAGAATTTGTTCCAATGGTCGGGAAATGAACCTTCATCTAAGATTAGATTATAAATATCTAGTAAGTGATTCAGGATGTTATGTGGTAAATTTCGAATGATTTCGTAATTGATTTTGTTCAATCCTGGGGAGGACTTGCTATTAGTGCTGGAAATGGCAAGACGCAACTCTTGGAGATTGAAAGATTCCTTTGGAAAATTAGAAGGAGAAGTTTGAGTAGGCGGTGGATTTGAAAGAGATGGAATAGGAGGTAAATGTGTGAAGTAAACTAGATTCTCTAAACGTTTCTATAAATGCTTCCATTTTTGTTGTTTTTTCTGTGTTAGTTGCAGAGTTTATGAAGGAGCGATTTTTTAGGAGACTGTGTCGAAAACCGCGAATTTTATTCCACACGTCTGAGACGCGGGAAGTAGAAGCGATTGATTCACAAAACCATCTTCAACCTAAGATTTTTGATTTTTTAAAAAGTTTTTAGAGATTCTGCCTTAAATTTTTGAAGATCGAAGTAGTTTTCGAAGTTACATCTATGTCTAATTCTGTCTAGTTTTGCTCTCCTAAGTCTTCCCAACCTTGAAAATTCCTCATTCCACCATGGCGGGGAGCATGGGTAATCACGTTTAGGAATATTGTCGATTTTCGAAACTGCTATGTGAAGACCTTTATCTATTAAATAAAATAATTCATAGTTTGTTTAAAGAGTTAACGCAGGATTACTATTATTTTTATCAAAAACGTATTGAGACTTTTTAAGAATTTCTTAAAAAATATCCCACGAGACTTTTTTTAAATTGTATTTGTGGGAAAAGAATTCGTTATATGAACAAGAGATACCAATAATTGTAGAAATAGAGAAGTGATCACTACACATTTTATCATTTTCAACTTTCCATGAACACAAGGGAGAAAGATTGCCAGTAACCACGGAGAGATCGATTGCAGATTTAGATTGATTGGGACGCGTAAAGCGAGTAGATGATCCATCATTTAAAATAAGAAGGTTGGAAGTTTGAATCGAACTATATAATTTAATTCCAGCCGAACAAGCTCTATTGCATCCCCAGAATTGATGATGACAGTTGAAATCACCACCCATGAATATAGATGAGAAGTTATTCGAAAAGGAGTCAAAGAAGGAACTCCAGTTAATAGCATTAACAAGAGCTCTAGGATTTCTATAAATATTTATTATCAATATTTCATCCCAATTTGAGTGGATAGAAATAGCAAGAGTATCCAGCTGATTTGGAATCTCAAGTATTTTAACTTCAGAAAAATAATATCACTTCTGGCAGCAATAACTAGACCACCGCCAACACCGGTAGAGCGGTCCTTCCTTAGACTATTAAACTTCTTTAGAAAGAATCGATTTTTATGTTTTAACCATGTTTGATTTAGTAAAACAATGTCGTAATTGTGACTGATTCTTTCTAAGGAACCCTTTTTATTATTTATTCCGCGACAGTTCCATTTTAGAATTCTTAGCTTTGCTAAGATATCCATAGTGAACGAATATAGAGGTGGTTAAGGATTCGAGGCAGAGGAATTCGGATGCATGTTATTGAGCTGTGAGTAATTAGATTGATTCAAGAACCCACCACTAAGGAGGGATAATAGAGGTGCAGAATGTTGGAGTAGCATCATGAGGGACGAAATCATATTTTTAAGCTCATTTTCATTAATTTGATTCTACATAGAGGGTGGTAGAGGAGATAAGGAAGAGGAAGGTTGAGAAGGATAGGGCGTAGTGTTTGCTGAGTGGTTTTGAAGGCAGACGCTGTTGCCAAAAGGACTAGATGGACGAGAGTAGAGATGAGAGAACGATTGAGGATTAGTGTAGGTTTGAGATTTCCTATGAGACGTAGAATTAGGAAGAGGGGTTGAGGTTCTAGGATAGGAGGGGGGCCTGTTTAAAGCTTGGTTAAATTTTTGTATGCATTCTGAATCAGAAAAAATAGGGTCAGCATCCGTATCACCCAACGAGGGGATGTTTGCAAAGTTAAAGGGTGGAGAGGAGGGATCAGATGTTTTAAGGTTAGATGCAATGGCAGAGTTAATGTTCCGTAGTCCTTGGGGGGAAGCTTTTTCTTTTATATAAAAGTAAGTTGCTTTCTTAACGCTTAAATCAAATTGAGCTGAGATTCTACGTATTTTTTTTTCTTCTAGATACAATAGGTATTGTTTATCTCAGCCCAGTGTGGGCATTTGCAGTTTATACAAAGAGGAGAGTTTAGTCTATTAGGAAAATATTGGTTTTCATGTGGTTTTTCACCACAGAATAAGAACCTAGGATTATTACATTGTGCTTTCACATGACCATGCCTAGCACATCCGTAGCACAATTTAGGAGGTAGAATGTAGGGTGTCACTGGGTACAGTGTGTAGTAGACTCGGATATCTTGGGGAAGAGCTTGTCCATCGAACATGGTCAGAACAGTTTTCAAGGTGACCAGATTACCTTTCTCATCCTTTTTAGAAAGACGAAATGCTTCGAGAATTGGAATAGAAGATATGGCATTAGTTTTAATCTCCTCCATTGAGAGATCTGTGGGAATACCTTTGATTACACCAATTCGGGAGATACGGTAAGTCGGGATGTAAGTCTTCAATTTTGGGCAGATTGAGTTGAGGTTGTCAAAAATGCGATTAGCTCCTTCGCCAGAATTACACAGAATAGTGAATCGACTTTTTTCTTTCTTTTTAATGTCTTCTTCTATGTTTTTAAAGGATTTATGGAGGATTTTCCCTACATTGCAAGGATCCACGTGGTTTTCATCACCGGTGTCTACTTCGACGGAGTAGGAACCTTTGTCAGATCTGGAGTATCGGTTTTGCAGTCTAGGGATTCTAATGGGATTAGCAATTTTGTTCGATTCTGTATGTCTAGTCTTAAAGTTATTAGAAACATTATCAACAAACTGCTTCTTTTTATCTCTGGAAACTGTGCTTTGGAGGGGGACACGATTTGTGAAAGTGTCATTAATCTTGCTTTCCCTATCATATTGAGCCTGAGACTCGTAATTGATGACAGAAACTTCATTGGTTTCCATACTTTGTCTGTTATTAGTCAAACGATTTACCTGTTCCGAGAATTATTTCTGCGTGGATAACTCATTCCTCAAACTTTCAAGGCTCTTGTGAAGCACCTTGCGATTTAAATTACCATCACCATCGATAGAAACGTCACTCACCGGGCTTACGCGGGGCTCCATGCTCCGAAAACCGCGCATACCACAGGGGCCAGCACACCAGCAAAACTCCACCTACACTTTGCGAGAAAAATGCAGGCACTGTTGTAAAACAAATCAAACTCCAAATACTACAAGCCTCTTTCCTTCAGAAATGGACCAGAAAAATGACCCAATGTCAACAAATCAAACTCCAATTTTTATATTTAAAGAAAGCAAAAAAGAACATGACCGGTCAAGACGGCCGCCATCTTCCTACCGTTTCTCAAATACGTTCAACTTAAAGTGACTTGGAGTGAACCGACGCCCCCCACCATACTCACTGCATTGGCGCGAATGGAAGGGAAAGTCAACTGCCGCACTCGATCCAAGATGACAGGAAGGTCGGGTGCCCTAGGGTGCCGAATCTGATTGTTTGACTTTTTTTTACTTGCGTCTGCCAGAAACATGCTTTGTTGGATCATGATTTCGGGGGTAATGCGAGAGAACGCACATAGGCTTACTACGCGCACGCGCACCTCAAATTAAAGGCAGTGCGCACTCACATGAGCCTGACCCAAACTGGGCAGGGGTAGAGGGGAAAAATTCTGCTCGCTTCTTTGGAGCTGGGATGCTCGTATCTGTGAAGCGCCTTGTAGCTTTGAAGCTCGTATCGTTGGAGTTCGAGTTTTCCTGCTGAAAATATGGTTCAGCTGGTCCCAATAAATGGACTCTCAATATTATTTACTTCACGCGCAAATTTATCATCTGTAGGCGTCTTCCTTCCGTATTGGAGCGTGCTCCATCCACTAAGCTACTAGAGAGTGAGCGTGTTCTATCCATGAAGCTACTGAAGACATCGAAAGAAAAATATTTTTCCACAGATCTGTCATACTGCAAGATTTTTTCTAATCTAAAGAGTCATAGATATAAAATATAGGAAATATGTACTATCATCGGGGATGATTTTTTCTTTCTTTATTTTCATTTTCTTTTTTATTTATTGCCATTAAAATTCTTTTTACACAGATAAATTCAATAACGATTTTTAGAAAAACAAAAATACTGAATCCCCGGTAATAATACGATTTAGAGAAAACCTAGCCGAATGGCATATCTGAGGAAACAGATTCTTTTTTCGATCTCCCCAGTAGCTTAGTGGGAAGATCACCCGACCGGCAACTAGCGGAACTAAGGGTAAGATCTTTTTTCCCAGATAAATTCAATCACAAATTTTAGAAAAAGAAATTATAAAATAACAAAAGATGAATTTTTAACAAATAATGAAATAGTTAAATAAAAATATATATATTCTGCGAAATGGTTTAACCAATGAGATGAAATTTTAATTAAAATGTGCATCTACAACCAAGAAATAAAGTTTTAATGAAGTAGTTCATCTTTCAACCACGTAGTATAATTTTCAACAACAAAAAAAGAATATTCAGCCAGGAAGATTAAATTTCTACCAGAAAAGACGAATTTTCAACAAAACTAATTAATTTTCCACAACAGAAAATTTAATTGTCAACAAAATAATTGCGTCTTTTTATTAAAATAATTGTATTTTTAAGTGTCAAAGATTGAACCGAAATTTTCAACTAAAAAAATTAATTTTGAATGAAAAATGGAATAATTATATTTCTAATTAGAACAATTAAATGTTTACAAACAAAATTAATTTTCAACCAAATAGTTCAATATTTAAACAAGAATCTGGATTTTTATTTAAAATTATACATCATCAACTGATCAATTTTAAACGGAATCAATTTTCAACTTAAAGTGAATAGTTGAAATTTCAGTTTAAAAAGGATATTTCCGAAAGAAATTTTCTAAAGCAAAATTTAATTTTTTACAAAGTAGATTAATATTTTGTTCAATTAAAAAAAAAATTCAACGAAATAGTTGAATATTTAAAAAAAAACGATCATCCTTAAACAAAAATAAAATATTCAAATTTTCAGTTAAAAAATTAATTTTCTATAAACAAAGAACAAATTTTCAAAAAAAATAGTTAAATTTTTAAGAAGAAAAGAGTTTTTAGAAAAAAATGTAACAGTTGATATTTTAATCGACAATGATTTTCATTTCAAGTCAAAAACAGTTTAGTTTTATAAAAATAATAATTTTTAACAAATTTGTTATGTTTTCAGCAAAGTAGATTAAGTCTCAACCAAATACTTGAATTGTACAATTATAAAATTAATTATTAACCAAGAAGGTTCATTCTCTACCAAAAATATTCATTCTTAATTAAGTATAGTTTAATTTTCCAATTAAAAAAAGTAAAAATTTCAAACCAAATAGATGAATTATTAATTAAAATTATGCATCTCCAACAAAAAAATTAAGTTTTAAAAATGTAGTTTAACTTTTAAACACGCAGTTGTATTTTTAACTGAAAAACATACACTAAATGATACACTAAAATGATAGAAGTTCAACCAAAAAATAACATTTAAAACAAAACTTTTTTGAATAAATTTTAACATATCGAAATAGCTTAAAAAAAATAATATTCGTGAAAAACATTTTTTTTCGTGCTGTTTAAAAGATTTAAAAATCGCAAAAAAAAATCAAAATACTTAAATCACGAAAATTTTTTTCCAAAGTAGCAAAATAATAAAAAGCTATAAATATTTTTTGTAGATTAGAGTATTTCCTACTGTTATTTTTACAAGTTATAGACATTGTGTAAAAGATTATCTCTTAAATAAGTTACAATTGTTGACGATTCATCAATAATTTTCAAAAAGATGGTAATTTTGTCATCCTGAATTTAAATTGGAATTATTCCTGAGCTAAATCATTTACTTTTGTAAATTTTGTTTCTTATCATTCCTAATGATAATTTATAACAGAGTAATTAAAAATCAGACACAGTCTAAGTGTGATAAATGTTTTTTTTTCTTTTTCAATTGTGAAATACAGAAATATGCAACAGTTCGCGGTTAGCTTAAGAGGTTAATGAACCTTATTCTTGAAATAAAAATGACTGCATTTATCAGTAAATTGTTAAATAATTTTTTTATAAATAAATTTACAAAGATAAATCATTTTTAAATCGATTTAGGAATAATTTGAATTTTTTAATCCCTGGAATGTTCATTCAGGACTTAAATTTTTATATATTTTTTTTATTTATATCCTCACAAGTTTTACCAATTTTTAAACTCAACAAAAAATTTAGAAGCTTCTCAAAAGATTTATAAAAATGTCGACAAAAGATGTGGAAGATTTTCAGGCATTTTTTTTAATTTTGAAAGATTTTGCAACAAAATTTGGAAAAAATCAAATCGTATTAAAAAATATTTAGAAGTTTTGAACATTTTTTAGAAATGATTTTAAATACCATTTTTTAAAACAAAATGTAGATTTTTAAAGATTTCGAAATAAAATTTTGAAGAAGAACTTTTTAAAAAATGACACACAGGGAGAAAAAAATTAATAGAAAAAAATTGTTTAACCAAAAAAGATTGATAAATTTGTCAATAATAATTTTTTTTATAGGACGCGTAGTTTTTGTTTTAATTGTAAAAAATAACATTAACAATAAAATAATTGGTCCAAAATTCAGCTGATTCATTAAAAATAAAAGTTTCTAATTGAAAATTCGTCTTTTTGGCAAAAAAATAATCTTCTTGGTTAAAAATTGATTTAACTATTTTTTTCAATTCGTCGTTTTGGTATGGAAATTTAAATCAGTTAGTAGAAATTTCATTTTTTTGGTTAAAAATGCAAGTGCTTAGTTGAAAATTAATATTTTTGGGTTGAGGATTTAACTATTTTGTTGAAGATTCGTATTTTTGGGATATTTTCACCTGCTTTTTATTTAAAACTTAATCTTTTTTATTTTAAATTTTATTTGGTTGCTACTACTTTGTAATATTTAGTTAAAAAATCACTTTTTTGGTTTAAGATTCATCATTTTAGTTCAAAATTCTTCTCCTTGGATGAAAATTTAATTAATTTGTTGAAATGTTGTCTTTATTGGATGAAATCGACCACTTTTAATTTAAAGTTAATATATTTTCTGATTAAAATATGAAAAACTATCTTTTTTGATTCAAGATTCCATTTATTTGTTAAAAATTCGTCTTTTATTGAAAAATTCAGCTGGCTTTTTTAAATTTTAAATACAAATATTTTTTAGTTGAGAAGCCAACTATTAAATTTTTCGTTAAGAATTCATCTTTTTCAACTATTTGGTTATTTTGAAGAAATTACTGTAACTTTAAAACCTAGTTACTGAATCTGTAACCAAAAATATGAATTTTAAATAAAAAGATGAATTTTGTACAAAAAAGCGATTTTTTAACAAAATCCAAGAATTCAGAACCAAAAAATTGAATTTTCTACTAAAAAGGATGAATTTTTAAATAAAAAAATAATTTACTAACAAAAAAGACGAACTTTTAACAAATATCAAGAATTCTGAACCGAAAATTTAATTTTTTAACTAAAAATAAAGAACTTCCGAACAAAAAGATTAATTTACTACCAAAAAGACGAATTTTTAATTTAATTCAAGATTTCTCAACCAAAAAGTTGAATATTCAAAAAAAAAATGTTCATTTTTAAGAAAGTAGTTTAACTTTAAAACCTGAATGTCAACTTGAAACTTAGACATTGAATTTGTAACCAAAAATATGAATTTTTTAATAAAAAGATTAATTTTGTACCAACAAAAATAGAATTTTAAATAAAATTTAAGAGTTCTCCAACAAAAAGTTAAAGTTATAACTGAAAAGATAAATTTGTAAACAAATAGAGTAATTTATTACCAAAAAAGTTGAATTTTTAATCAAGTTTAAGTCATCAACCAAAAAGTTGAATTTTTAAGAAAGAAAGAATTTTTTTTTTTTATTTATAAGAAAGAAGTTTAACTTAAAAACTAAGTTATTAAATTTGTGACCAAAAATATGAATTTTTAAACAAACAGGTGCATTTTTGATCGAAAAACGATATTTGAAAAAAAATCAAGAATTCTGAAACAAAAAACTGAATTTTCAACTGAAAAAGAAGAATGTTTACACAAAAAGATTAATTTACTAACAAAAAGACTTATTTTTTGCTTCTGTATTGTAAAGGTTGAATACATACCATTTTCCTGAGATTCTTGAGAAAAATTTAAAAGATTTTTGATGATTTCTGACATAAAATCAAAGTTTCAATAAGCCAGTTAATTTTCAACCAAAATGATGAATTAAAAAATGTAATAGTTGATAGTTGAATGAAAATATGTTAAAACAGAAAGTTAAATTTTTAACCGAAACAGGAATAGTTGAAATTTGAATTAAATAACAAAATTTTAATTAAAAAAAATTTCTACTAAATGGTTAATTTTTTTACTAAATTACTTAACTTTAAAGACAAAACGACCAATTTTCTATACAAGACAGTTGAAATATCAAATACAACATATTAAATTTTGGCCTAAAAGGAAATTTTATATAAAAAAAGACGAATTTCCAACAAAATACAAAAACTCTCAAAACAAAAGTTGAATTTTCAATGGCAGATTAATTTACAACAAAAAAGACGAATATTTAACAAAATAGTTCAATTTTAACCAAAAAGAAATTGTGAATCACAAACTAAACAATACATTTTGTAAGAAAGCAGTTCAACATAAAAACCTACCTGTTAAATTTTTAACAAAAAAATATGAATTTTTAAATAAAAAGATAATTTTTCTACCGGAAAAAATTAATTTTTAACAAAATTTAAGAATTTTCAACCAAAAAGTTGATTTTTCAACTAAAAAATATAAATATTCAATAAAATTAAAGAATGCTGAACCAAAAAGTTGAATTTTAAAGAAAGAAAGAAATTTTGATTTTTAAGAAAGTAGTTCAACTTTAAACCCAAGTTGTTAATCATTTAGCCAAAATATGATAAAAAAAAGATTAATTTTCAATAAAATTAAAGAATCAATTGAAAAAGAAGAATTTAAATAAAAAGATTAATTTGCTACCAAAAAGACATTTTAATGAAATTCAAGGGTTCTCATACAAAAAATTGAAGTTTCAACTAAAAAAAATCAATTAAAAAATATTTTCGAAGATTTCAGATTCCAAATCAAAATGTCAAGAAAACCGTTCATTTTCAACCTAATAGTTGAATTTTCAAGGAAAAAAGTAAATTATTAACAAGAAATGTAATAGTTGATAATTCAACTAAAAAATATTTTTATTTTAATTTCAAAACATTTGAATTTATTAAAAAAAGACAAATTTTCAACAGAATTGTGTGCAGGCATATTATTAACATGCGCAACAACGCTAATTTGCTGGTTTTGAATTCTCTTTTGTTAAAGCTCTTTTGGCTTTAACGAGAAGATGTTCATCATGTATTTCGTGTGTAAATCGTTTCTTTTTAATATTAGTTTTTACTTCGCCTTTTGCTCGATAACACCGGCACACAAAAAAAAGTTATCTGTCCGACAGACGACACTAGCATATCTGTATGTTTTTCGGGTCACTGAATTCTATTCCGGTGTCCAAATAACCAAGTTGGCTCGTATCTTTCTGAAAAACGAAAAAATAGATTTAAAATCGACGAAAACAGCGATTTTTCAGGTATATTTTTGCAAAAAAAAATATATTTTCTCGTCCGGTGGACTTAGCCAACATATTTATATGTCTTTTGGGTCGCTGAATACGAATCTAAGGCCCAAATAACCAATTTGGCTCATACCTTTTCGAAAATATCAAAAATAGACGTAAAATCAGCGAATACAGCGATTTTTCTTGTATACTTTTGCAACAAAAAATTTTTCATGCCCGTTGGTCTAAATCAGCATATCCTTATGTTTTTGGGGTAGCTGAATCCGAATCCGGGGTCAAAATAACCCATTTGGCTCATATTTGATCGAAAAATGCAAAAATAGAGGTAAAATCGACGAAAAAAGCGATTTTTCGGGCATATTTTTACAAAAAAAAATATCTTCTTTCCCGGTGGACTTATCCAGCATATCCTTATATTTTTGGAGTCACTTATTCTGAATGCGGAGTTCAAATAACCCAGTTGGCTCATATTTCATCGAAAAACGGAAAATTAGACATAAGATCGACGAAAACTTTTAAACCTTTTCCTTCCTCGACTGGGATTGTCGTTCACTGTAGATTCCCTTTGCGTCTCACGTTTTGGAGCTTTTAATTTGCATTAGTCTCTTTGCATGGCAATAGTAGGATTTTTGGTTACTTTTGGGGTGCTTTATTACCGTGAGTTCCCTTGCCCCTCACGCTTACAGGGTTCTTTTATTTTTTTTTTCTTTATATCGCTTGTATCGAACCCTTTTGTCCTCAAAAGACCAACGTAGTGGGTTTCGCTTTCGTTTCGTACCTTGACTGACTTAATCTCGTTTTAAAATCCAACAGTAGTCAGCCATCATGTTGATATCCCGACATCCCTGATATCGCCTCTTCATCTCTTTTATATCCTGGTTACCATTTCTGAACCCGCATTTTGATACTCTGGACTTTTCTTATTACCTAAAAAGTTTTTTACGACATTTTTAAAACTAAGCCAGGCATCTTTTTCAGTGCCAGACACTTACGTAATGAATTCTTGATGCTGCAAAATTTTTCTTATTTGCGGTCCATTGAAGATCCGTTCATTTAATTTTTCTTCGGAAAGTTGTGGAAATCGATCTTCCAAAATCGCATAGCAATCGCCATCCTTGTCTAGCGCTTTGACAAACTGTTTCATAAGACCCAGCTTTATATGAGGGGGTGGAATCAAAACTTCTTTTGGGTCAACTAGAGGATCTTCAATTATATTTTTTGTCCTTGCTCAAACGATGTTCTTTTTGGCCATCTTTTTTTTTTGGAATGACGAACGAGATCTCGACTGTCACATAAGCACAAGTAACAAGGTGTTTTTGTATATCCTGATTGCTGTCCTAAAGCGATTCCAAGAATTTTGAGATCCCCTCAAATTTTCCACTTATAAGTTGAGTAATTGAGTTTTTCCAGGACAAATTTTAAATTACTGTAATGCTCTTTCAGTTCCGTAGATTGCGCTTAGAAGAGTCAATGAATAGCCGCCAATTTTCCGGTCCATACAGTCCAGGTTTCATTTTTTTCATTAATCCGTCATTGTTTTTACAATAGAATAATTTTCCATGATCATTTTCTTCAGAAGTGAAAAGCTGTCTAAACTCTTTTTCTATACGAGGGTGGATTGATAAGTTTCCGGCCTGACCAAGAGATGGCGCCACTAGGCCTACCTTGAGGTGGCGTTCTATAGTACCATCCTTAGATAGCT
>NC_046665.1:124026115-124039503 GCF_010883055.1 Belonocnema kinseyi | reverse complement strand
TAGACTAGAACATCGCTATGAGAAATGTATCAGCCTTGGAGGAGATTATGTTGAGAAATAAAAAAAAAAAATTCTTAAAAACGTTGTTTTTCTTGGTCAGGCTGGAAATTTATCAATCCACCCTCGTATTTCTGTAGAAACTTGATTTAACTCCGTCAGCTAATAAGTTCTTCTTTTTAAAAACGGAAGCAAGATACTCTGAAGCAAGCACTCTGGAAGAGTCTCGGTGGCCCATGCGGTGAACACTAGCCTAGCAAGGGAGTTGTTCATCTCCGGAGAGTCGTGGGACCGGTACCTCTAGAGAAAAAGGTTTTCTCTAAGTACTTAAGGCTGTTGCTCTTGGTGGTTCGGAACCCACCTTAAACTGTAGGTCCCCCTTCCACCACCAAGTAAGTGTGTGGAGGGTGTGTAAAGGAATAGAGAAGGTGTAAGAAAAATGTAAACCCTTAGGGGACACATTAGAAGCTTCCATTCCATGTACGCTTCTGTATTAACACCGTTGCTTTTATTATCATCCTCGTCATTACCATAATCTGAAATGTCACTTTCATCACGATCAACATCGAAATCTTCATCAGTACTTTTATTTTCTTCTGCTTCAGTCGTCTGTCTGTCAAGTGACAAATTTTTTGAGTTTTTTGTAACATCGTTATTTTCAACAGATTTAGTGACGCTAGGTACATGAGTATATTCGATAGCACTTTTCTTTTTTCTATTGCTTCCTGTCAGGTTTGTCATCCAAAAGTAGCATTCCTCTTTCCGAAGAGGTTTCCTCCATATCGTAGGTTCTTAAATCTTAAGGGTTTTCTTATTTTCTTCTCTGTCTTTCAATCGATTGAATGCCTTACAACAAGCACTGCAAATTTTGTGAGGAACCCAATTTTCACTTTGGTTTTGAACTTCCATACCAAAATAGCTTTTATAAATTATTTTTATGTCATCGCTGATTAATCTTCGATTTTCTAAAACCTGAAATTTACCACATATGTAGCAAAATACATCTGGATCATCCACACAATTATGCGCTATAGTGAAAGTGGATAAATTGGAATTGAAACAGAACTTAGAAGACGTGATCTGTTTTGATTTGGGAGTTTATCGTAATACCATTTCGCTGGCCCCACCACCCACGCAAATTTAACTTTTTTTCGGCCAAATATTTAGTTCAGAATTTGTTCAAATTTGTATAATCAAAATTAGAATTTGTGCATCACCGGACGTACCTTACATGGGAGCACTATTTTCGTCTTAATTTGTGTAACCAAATTCAACCCCTAAAAACTACCCCCTGTGAGAAAAAGACCATGGCGGGGCCAGCGAAACGTTTCGCTGGCCCCGCCATGGTAGTTTTCTCCCAGGGGGTAGTTTTTAGGGGTTGAAGTTGGCTGTACAAATTTGACCAAATTAAAACGAAAAGAATACACCCATATAAAGTTGGTTGTGGATAATGTCGGGGCCAGCGAAACGTTTCGCTGGCCCCGCCAGTGTTTTTCTGAGAAATAAGGTACTTTCGGTGATGCACAAATTCTAATTTTGGTTGTACAAATTTGAACAAATTCTGCAATAAATATTTGGCCGAAAAAAGTTAAATTTGCGTAGTATAAGTATAGTATAGTAAACTAGTGATTTAAAAACACACACAAAAAAAAACTGATAATGGTTTTTAAAACTGTACTGAAGTTACATTACGAAGAACGCTTAAAGAGATTGTCACCACTGTCCTCTTTACTAAAGTGAAGTTCAAGCGCGATCTTTCATTTGTTTGTTTCACAGTCAGTTGTTTTTACGAGAAGTTCGAGCGGGATCTGTCATTTGTTTTGTTCACAGTCATTTGTTTTGTTCGATTTTACCTCTATTTTTGCGTTTTTCGAAAAAATATGAGCCAACTCGATTATTTGGACCCCGGATTCGGATTCAACTACTAAAAAAACATATAAAAAAGCGGGTTAAGTCCACCAGTCATGAAAATATATATATTTTTTTTTGCAAAAATATACACGAAAAATCGCTGTTTCCGTCGACTTTGCATCTATTTTTGCGTTTTTCGATAAAATATGAGCCAACTGGGTTATTTTAACCTCGGAATCAGAATCAGTGACCCCAAAAACATAAGGATATGCTGGATAAGTCCACCGGGGATGAAGATATAGTTTTTTTGCAAAAATATACCTGAAAAATCGCTGTTTTTGTCGATTTTACGTCTATTTTTTCGTTTTTCAGAAAAATACGAGCCAACTTAGTTATTTGGACACCGAATTTGAATTCAGCGACCCCAAAAACATACAGATATGCTAGTGTAGTCCGTTGGACAGACCACTTTTTTTGTGTGCCGGTGTAATTGCTTGAAACCTTAAAAACCCTAAAACCCATTTTTTCGATATCTTCAAAAATCTCCATTCTATTAAAAATTTGTAAAAAACTATTTTAGAATCTCTTCAACACATCTAAAACTCGAAGTATCTTTTTAAATAATGCAAAGTTTTTCGAAACATTTTTAAAATCCTGAAAAATTAAAAGAATTACCTATAAATCATTCAGATTTTTTTTTACAATTTTTGAAATCTGTTTGAATTTTCTATTAAAATTAATATTTAAAAATTCTATTTTTACTTATTTTTGTGTCTTTTCAAACATTTTAAATGTCTATTTTGATTGATTATTCAAATATTTTATTGAAAATTCGTCGTTTCTGTTTTAAATTATGTTGTGTTTTGTTGCAAAATAAAAAAAAAATTTTCAAATACCAACTATTATATTTTTGAATTAAAATTCCTAATCTTAGTAGAAAATGTATCTCTTTGGTTGAAAATTCAACTACTTTGTTGAAGTTTCCCCTCAAAGGAGGGGAAGTGAGAGGAGGAAGGTAGGGGGGGACGAGAGGTGAGGAGAGGAATGAGAGGCGAGGAATTGAGGAGAAGTTAGGGAAGGAGAAGGGAAGTAACAGGAAGAGAGGGTAAGGGAGGGGGAAGTTCCTCCGCTTCCCTGCCCCCACTACCCCTCATTCCCCCTCCATCACTTTCTCTTTTCGAAAAAAATGTCTAAGATTAAACCTTTTTCTACATTTTTTAAATATAAATATTTTCAAGATTAATCTGAAAAGATGTTAAATAAAAAGAAAACTTTTTTTAACAAGAGAATAGAAGCAACAATCTACAAAAATGAGTTTTTAAAACTTTAAATTCATATTTTTCAAACTAAAGTAAATAATTCTAAAAAAAAAACTTGACTCATTTTAGAAATTAAAAAGTTAAAGAATCTAAAATATGAGTACTTTGCAAAGGAATAAAAAATATGTATGAAATAAAATTAGAAAAGTAATTATGGACTGACTACTTTGAAGGAATTTTCCACAAGCCATTTTCCAGCTTTTTTAAAATAAATATTTTAAAGATATTTATCTGAAAAGATATTAAAGAAAATAAAATTAAAAAAAAGAGAATTAAAAAAATCTTTAAAAACTCCCGAAGCTAAAAAATCTAAAAATAAAACTCTTCACCAAGGAATAGAAAATAGAAAAAAACAAAATTAAGAAAATAAATGCGGATTAAATACTGTAAAGAAATTTTCCATCGGATTAACTGGACTGACTACTTTAAAGGATTTTTCTGTTAGTTCTTTTCTAGCTAATAAGATTAACCCCTTTTTCAGATTAAAAAACATACAAATAAGATAAATAAAAAATAATAGAGGCAACGAGATTTAAAAAAATAAATAAATGAAAATTGTTGAAGAAAAGTAAAACTAAATATAAAGAAGTTCTGTATCAAAATTATTAATAAAAAAATTATTCATCCTTTTCGGGTGAACAACTTTTGTCCATTAATTTTTTTTCGTACCTTGCGTCATTTTCCGAAAAATTTAGTTTTTTGTTTTTAAAGTTATTTTTTACGACTATAACAAAAACTGCGCGTCATAAAAAAAATTATTAATGACAAATTGGCAGCTCTTTTTGGATAAACAACTTTTTTCAATCCATTTCTTTAATTGTTTATGTCGTTTGTCCGAAAAATAAATTATTTAATTTTTAATGTGAATTTTTACAAATGAAACAAAAACCCCGAATCAAAAAACAATTTATACAAAATTTTTTGATTTACCTTCTAATGTTTTTAAACAAATTTCATAAACAAATACATAGATAAGTCATTTGTCAAAAGAAAAATTCATTTTCTTCTATGAAAACTTTTCAATTAGGAACTTCATGATAATTTCAGAAATAATTTACAATTTATTGATCAATTTTATGATTTTTTAAAAACAATTTTAATGAAAAAATTCATTATTTGAGCAGCTGTCGACAGAAAAATTCTTCTTTGTCGATTTCAGTATTTTTAATGGGGAAAATCATGATAATTTTCGCAAAATTCATAATTAGTTGATAAAAAAAGTTGAATCGAACAAACGATTTTTTCGTTCAACAAGTGCTTTATCTGCGCTTTTGTTTAATAAATTTGTTTAAAAAGAGCATGAAATTTTTTGACTATTTAGGAATGTTGTTGAAATTGTCATGAACTTGTCAATTAAAAGGGCTGGCATTGAAAAAATAAATTTTTCTGTCGATAAATGCCCAAAAAATGCATTTGTTTATTAAATTTGTTAAAAAAAATCATAAGGTTAGTCAACAAATTACGAATTTTTTTGAAATTATCACAAGGTTCCTAATTAAAAAATTACATCGAAAAAACGAATTTTGTGTTCGGAAAGTGGCTGAATAATGCATTTGTTTATTAAATTTGTTTATAATAATTATAATATTTATAATGAAATTTAACAAATAATTTGTTTATACAATTTTGTTTTGTTTATCATATAATATAATAAATAATATAATAAGAAGAAAAATGGCAATGCTTTTCATCATATTTGTTTATTTATAAAAAATAAAAAAAAAAACTATATGATAGAAAAGCTAATTGCATTGAATAAGATTTATTTTTGATTAGAAAATTAATTTTTTAAATGGAAATTAAAATATTTTATTTTTTGTTAAAAATGGATTTTTTTAGTTTTAAAATTCAATATTTTGTTTAAATTTTCTGCAGGTCGTTGTGAATTAAACTTTTTTTTTTGAAAATTTATGTATTTTTTTAAAGAATTAAACTTTTTGGTTGCCAATTTTTCTGTTTTGTTAAAAATGTAACTTCCTGCTGACAGAATTTATATTTTTTGTTGAAAAGTTTTTGTTTGGTTTAAAAAATAATTTTTTCAACCTAGAATAAAACTATTCGATTGAAAATGACCTTTTTTGCAAAAACTTTATAGCTTCCATATTTGGTTAAAATTCGATTTCTTTAGTTTCAAAATTGAATTATTTGATTATAAACTTCTGTAGTTTGTTAAAAATTCAACGTTTTTTGAAAAAAATATATATTATTTTTTGAAAATGAAACTTTTGGGTGGAATGTTGATCTATTTTGTTCAAAATTTAACTTTTTGGTTGACAATCTCTGTATTTTGTTGAAAATTCCTTTTTTGGATTAGAAAATAATGTTTCAACTTAAAATATAATTATTTAATTGAAAACAATGTTTTTTTTTTAAACTTTATAACTTCATATTTTTACGTCGAAAATTCAATTGTTTTGTATAAAAAAAATAGTTTTTTTTGTCTTTTGATAAGAATTATACAAGTTTCGTTTTTTCTTGAAAGTTAAACAATTTGCTAGAAAATTCAACTTGTTTGTAGAAAATTCTTATTATTATTATTATTAAATGATTTTTTTATATGCAAATTTAACTACTCAATTTTTAAAAATTAATATTTGTAATTTCAAAATTCCATCGTTTGTTTAAAAAAGTATGTAATTTTTTGATAAAACGTCTTTTATGTTAGAAAATTAATTTTATTGTTGTTGAAAATCAACTACTTGCTTAAAAATTGATGTATTTTGTTAAAAGTGAGTTTTTTTCGACTTAAAAATTCTTCATTTTGGATGAATTTGGTTTTTCTTTGTTGACCTCATTTATTGGTTCTTATCCAAGATGAATGGTAATTGTATTCTGCTTCTTTCACCGGAAGGTGGCGGCCTCTTTCAAGAATTTAAATAATCATCATCGTATGGTAATAAATTCACAATCCAGATAAAAATCGTCCAACCAATAATCAGAATAATATCTATTTGCAATCGATTTTTAATCAAATAAAAAAATTTAATTGATTTAATTTTCATCTGAAATATTTGATTTGAATTTTTTTTGGTAAGAAAATTACTTCACATTCAATCTCAATTTTTAAACAGAATTGGTGACAAAGTTTATAAAAAAAAAGTAGCATAAGTGGAATTGCATATGCAATTTATTACTTTTCATACACCTTGTTATATATTTACCATTAAAGTTCAAAGTTCTGAAGCCTTTAGTAATTATCATTGTCAATGCCGATTGAATAATAAATATTGAATAATTCATGAAATTGTAAAACAACTATGTATAAATAGAATACAGTTTCTATTCTTGTAGGCTCTATATAGGCAAATTTTGCTGACTAATAATAAAATCGGATTTTTTCTCGTATAAATGGAACTAAATTTTTATTTTATTTAGTTTTATTTAGTTGCAACCTTGCACATTTGGAAGTAAACGAGAGAATGGACAAAGTTCAATGATGAGTGTGTGTTTTTAAGAATATCTGTAGAAGCAAAAAATTTCAGGTACGTTTGTAGAAAATATTGGGCCCTAACTGAAAAAATTGTTGAAAATAATATGAAAATACCAATGCGAAAAGATTTTTAAACAGTTTATAGGGGGAACCTCCCTAAAGTGGATATTCATTAATTAAAAATTTTTTTGATTACATTTTTTTCTGAAAAAAAAATCTTTTGCTTCGCTCCGCTGGGAATCGAACCACAGAAATTCCGATTGCCGGTCGCGTGCTTTTCCCTCAAGCTACTAAGATCGAAAGAAAAATATTTTTTAAGAGAATACATGCATTATATTTCCAGGTGTTACAATAAAGCGAAAATTTTATTCTTCTTATTAAAAGACAAAAAAAAATTAATTCTTCATACAAAAAATTTAATTATCAACGTAAAAATATGAAGTTATAAACTTTTAATAAAAAACTTTATTTTCAATAAAATAATTGATTTTAAGTTAAACAAATTATCGTCTAAACCAAAAAAAGAATTTTCAACAAAATACAGAGATTGTCAAACAAAAAGTTAAATTTTGAACAAAATAGATCAACTTTCCATCGAAAAGTTTCGTTTTCAAAAAATAATATATATTTTTTTTAACAAAAATAAATAAAATTTTGAAAAAAAATGAAATAGTTAAATTTCTATTAAAAATAAAATTTTATTCAAAAGAGTTTTATTTTCAACCTTAAAATATAAAGTTATGAAGCTTGAACAAAAAAGGTCAGTTTCAATCAAATAGTCACATTTTTAATTCAAACAATTATTTTTAAATTGAAAAAAAATCTTTGACAAAACATTCATTTTCTAACCAGAAAGTTAGATTTTCAAAAAAACAGATTAATTTTCAACCAAAAAGTTTAATTTTCAATAAAATACATAAATTTTTCAACAAAAAGTTGAATTTGTAACGAATGCAGAAATTGTGAACCAAATTTTTGAATTTTAAGACTAAAAAAATCCATTTTCAACAAAAAATGGAACAGTTAAATTTCCATTCGAAAAAATTAATTTTCTGATTAGAAATGAATCTTATAAAAAATTAGCACTTCTACCACATAGTTGATTTTTTCCCTAATTGTTGAATTTTGAAGACAAAAAGGAAATTTGGTTTTTTATTAAAATACAAAAAACAAATTTTTATACAGAAGAGTTGAATTTTCAACCGAAAAATATTAAGTTATGGAGTTTTAACAAAAAATGTCATTTTCAATTACATTTTTAACAAAACATATTAACTTGAAACCAATAGGTTTAATTTGCATAAAATGAATTAATTTTACAAAAAAATTGAAATTTTAAAACATAAAAATCCATTTTGAATAAAAATGGAATCTTCACATTTCCATCCGAAAAAATTAATTTTCTAATAAAAAATAAATCTTATAAAAAACAATTAGCTTTTCTTCCACATAGTTGAATTTTTTCCTAAATTGTTGAATTTCCAATACAAAAAGACGAGTTTTCTATGCAAAACAGTTGAAATTTCAAGAAAAAGTATACATTTTCCAAGAAACGGTTACATTTTTAACGACAGAGATAAATTGTAAATTAAAAAAGATGAAGTTTTCATAACAAATATAATAGTTGATATTTCAACAATAAAATTTTAATTCTTAATAAAAAATAATATAATTTAACCAAAAAATATCAAAAGTAGGAGCCGAGCGGCTTCGAAGAAAGGCAATAGTCTTAATTGAATCTCAATACAAAATATTTGTTTTATATCCATTTAAATTTTTTTCCATATATTTTATTTTTAAATATTTTTTATTTTAATATTTTAATATTGATTTATATTTTAAATTTGATTATATCTCATTTAAATTTCTTAAATTACAAAATTCTTTATATATTTTTTACAAGGAATCTGTATTATCATCAGAGAATAAGAGAAATTCTTAACGTATTTTCAGACTAGATGGAGCTATGAATTAACAAATTTTTTGATTAAATTTTTTAAAAATAAAAATCTTCGCATTTGCCCTGTTGGGAATCGAACTACAGAACTTCCGAATTCCGGTCGGTTGGTTTTCCCTTATGCTACCAGAGAGATCGAAAGAAGAATTTTTTTTCAGAAAAGACACGCATTCTTCTTCCAGGTATTAGAATTTAGGTTTTTCAAAGAATCTGTATTATCATCAGAGAATAACAGAAATTCTTAACGTATTTTCAGACTAGATGCATTTTTTTAGATAGATTTTTTTCAGAACCAATTTAATTTAAAAATTTTAATTCAAAATGCCATCTAGTCTGAAAAAACGTTACGAATTTCTGTTATTCTCTGAAGATAATACAGATTCCTTGAAAAATATTAATTAAAAATACTAATGTGTGTAAAATAATTAATTAGGTGAATAATTATGCCACTATGAAAACTAATAATATAAAATTTATTATTTTTCTTTTAGTTGTCCTTTATAGTAGAAGAAATTATTTATAATTTTAATTTGTTTTACAATAAAACCGCTGATCGATAAAAATTATAGGTCAGTAACTCAGCGGATAAAAATTTGTGTGACTCAATTTAAGTATCTGACAAATTTATCTGTCGTAGGATCAATTTAAATTTTTCGCGAATTAATTCTCTGAACTAAAACATCCGAAATTTTTTGTAAAAACAACTCTATAAGGTGCCCTAAAATAATGTAATTTTCAGAATACAGTAAAGCCGAAATTATATTAAATTCTTTAATCTAATAATTAATCAATTATATAATTAGCATCATATTAAAAAAATTTAAATATTTTGAAAATGTTTGCATAAAGAGTAAAATATTTATGTGCAATTTAAAATGTACATGGCTGCTACCTTTCGAATAAGCCTTGGCTGACCGTAAAGTATAGTTTGCTGAACGAATAGTATACTATCGTTAATTTTTTTCGCAATCGTGGTTGCCTGCAGTAACAGTTTGTTTCACACCGGCAATTTCTTGCACCGTGTTCGCAAAGAATAAGTGTCTGTAAAAAATCAGAAATAGATTAAAATTTTTATATTTTGCAAAATATTTCCAAATAATTTTTATCATAAGAGTGATTTTTTGAAGTGACTCGAAATAAGTGACAACAAATTATAATATAGCTGATTTGGTAAGCTACACATCTGTTCTGTAATTTTTAATAAATTCATTCTTTGTTCTTAAAAAATCTTTAAAAAATCATTAAACCATAAATTGCATTTATGTAATGTACTTCTTTTGTAGTTTGTAAACAAATTGGACTCAATTTTCTACAATAGAAACATTAAGTTATGCAATTGTGGGTTACTTTGTTGGCAAATCTTGAACGGATATTAAAATATTGAAACCAATTAGGGAGTGTCTTTAATTCCATAAGGCGTTTCTAAAGGGGTGGGGGGGGGGGGGGGGGGGGGGCTTGAAATATTCAGAAATTTCAATTGGGTTGGGGCAAAGAATATCTTACATAAGTATTTTCTCTTTAATTTTTTTAATATGTTAATTAAAAGCTGTTTTGTCTGTTGAAATTAATTTTTAAATTAAATTAAATTTCTAAATTAAAAAACACATTCTTTAATCACCGATTGTAATTATTATTTAAAGTAGGCATAGCTATACAAATTTAGATTTCCACAAACTCGGGGAAAATTAAAAAATAAATTTGCAATATTTAAACAAATCTATCTATACATTTAATAAACCGTACTTTAATTAAAATTAAATATTCTAAAATATTAGCGATGAAATATTTTTTATTGTCATAAACTTTTACAAAGTAGAAAGTTTTAGCTCAGTAATTTTTGATCATGATTTTCAGGGGCTAAAGGGATTCCTTTTAGTTATAATTAAGATTTTAGATTTATTTTAATATCTAAGCAAAAATTCAGATTGCTGGATAAACTTATTAAATTTTTTAAATTTTAACAAAGGAGTTTAACTTTTAACCAAGTAGTTTTATTTTCAAGAAAAATATAAATTTTTAACTAAAATGATTAATGTTTAACTGGAATACTCGAATTTCTAACCAAAATATGAGTTTTTAACAAAAGATGAAATTATTAAATTTTTAATAATAAAAGTTGATTTTTAACCGAAAAACAAACGAATTTCCGACAATATAGTTAAATTTTCAAACAAAGAGACAAACTTTAAACAAATGAGTTTAACTCTCTACCAAGTAGTGTTAAGTTATAACCAAAAATATTAATTTTCAACTAAATTTATAAATATTCCACTGGAATGCTTGAATTTTCAATCAAAAAGTGGAATTTTTACACAAAAAGATGAATTGTGAACGAAATAGTTAAATCTTCAATTAAAAAAGAAAGCACTCAAATAATTAAATTTTAAACTGAAAAAATTAATTTTCAACCAAAAATCAAATAGTTATACTTTAGGTGAAAAAATTTATTTTTAACAAAAATGATGCATATTATACCAAAATGGTAAGTATTTAATTTAAATAGTTGAATTTTCAACAAAGAGATAAATTTCCAACTAAGAAAATTAACTTTGACCAAAAATGACGAATTTTCATCGAAACGCATGGATTTTCAACAAAAAAAAAGAATTTTTAATCGACAACAAAGAGAAAAAATAGCTAAAAAATTGTTGAAATTTTAAGCAAAAAAATGAATTTTCAAAAAAGAAGATTAATTTTTTTACCAGAAAAACAAATCTTCAACAAAATTTATTATATTCAAAGAAAATGAAAAAAGGAATTATTATCTTTCAGTTAAAAAAATTAATATTCCTTAACATTTTATTAACGTCACTAAAAAAAATCATTTTCAAGAAACAAATTTTTTAAACGAAAACAAAATAATTTGAAAAAAGTAGTTACATTTGGTAGAGAGTTATACATTTTTATCTAAGACAATGAATCTTCAACTAAATTGTTTGAATATTCAACCAAAAAGATTAATCGCTACTAAAAAAAGAATTTTCAACTAAAAAAGAGCAGCTGACCACCAAAAATTAAAGAATTAATTTTTTAGTTGACAAAATTATTGCTCAACCTAAGAGATGAATTTCCAGCTAAAATAATAGAATATTCAATGGAAAAAGTTACATTTTCAGTTAAAAAAAATATATTTTCAATAAACAAAATTTTGCACCAAAAATAGGCATTTTAAAAAATAGTTACATTTTGGAAGAGAGTGATACATTTTTATCTATGATGATGAATCTTTAATTGTGTTGGTTACATTTTTAAACAAAATAATACATCTTTAACGAGAAAAATTAAATTTTTAACCGAAATGATTAATTTGAGACAATAGTCAAATTTTTAGTATAAGAAATTAGTGTTCAACCAAAGACATGAATGTTCATGTAAATTCTAAAATAATGGAATTTTGAGAAATTCCTTAAAATTAGATTAAGAATGTTAGATATTTTTTAATTATTTATATTCTATAGATATCATTAATATTTTCTAGAAATCCCTTGAAATCCTTTAAACAACTTTGAAAATCCCTTAAAACTCTTTAAAACTTCCTGAAATCCTTTCAGCAAAAAAGCAATTTTTTAAGTAACTGATGCATTTTTACTGAATAAAAATTATATTTCAGACCAAGAAAATGAATTTCTTTTACCAAATAAGGAAAACTTTCAAGTAAGAAAGATGAATCTTAAAATAATAAAAACGTAACATTTTCGGTTAAGAAATTATTTTAAACCAAAAGAAGGCTTTTTTACTTAACAGTTAAATTTGCAACCAAGGACACAACATTTTTAAGAATGTAGCTTACCTCTTACCCAAGTGGTTTAATTTTAAATAAAAAAAGATTAATTTTCAACAAAATAGTTAAAATTTCAAATCGAAAAAATTAATTTTTAACAAAACGATAAGTCAAAAAAAAAAAATTTCTTAACAAACTGATTCAATCAAATGTTTCCAACAAAATATTTGAATGTTTAAGCAATGAAGTATCATTTTTAACCAAAAAGAGGCATTATCATAAAAATGATAATTATTCTAAAACAGATGAATTTTTACATGTAAAAGATAAATTTTCAAAAGAATAGTTGAATTTTCTTTTAAAAAAGATTTCAGTTGACTTTTCACGAAAAAATATGTGTTTTTAAACAAGAAATTTCTACGGAAATTATTGTATTTACAATCCAAAAAGACGAATTTATTTTAATCAAAAAAGATGAATTTTTAAAAAAATAGTTTAATGCTCTGACAAACGGTTTCATTTTTATCCAAGAAAGATAAAATTTCTTTTAAAAACGGATGAATTTTTAATTAAAAAAATAGTGGAATTTTTATCTAGAAAGGATTTCAGTTCTCTTTTCAAGACCAAAATAATGAATTTAAACAAAAAGTAAATTTCCTACGAAATAGGCAAATTAAAAAAAAACAGCAGAATTTTTAACCAAATACTATGAATTTTCAATAAAATTGTTGAATTTTACACCAAGCAGTTGAATTTTTATCCCATAAATGTATAGTTTCTGTTAAAGCAGGTTAATTTTATAATCACAGAGACAAGCTATCAAAAAAGATTTTATTTTCAATCGAACCGTTGATATATTTCGAATTTCGAGTCATCGTTCGACGCGGTACGAGGCAGGCAAGAGCCCGCTTTCTCTGTTTTCTCGAGCCCCGACAGCGCGCCTGCGCCCCCCACCAGGCCACCGGATGCGAGACAATAAAAAGGTCTCGTTTTCATGCAACGGCGCAGTACGGTCAGTGATCCCAGATCTGAAACGAGATGCGGTCCAATACTATGACAGGGCTATGTCCGTGTGAATATAGTAGGAGACGCTGTAAATGACTGAGTTGCGCG
>NC_046665.1:123995164-124026015 GCF_010883055.1 Belonocnema kinseyi | reverse complement strand
GCGCGCGCAACTCAGTCATTTACAGCGTCTCCTACTATATTCACACGGACATAGCCCTGTCATAGTATTGGAACGCATCTCGTTTCAGATCTGGGATCACTGAGTACGGTGGAGCGAGCGGGAACGACATCTTACGTGCATCTGAAATATGCAGCACCGTACCTGGAGGCCGAGGTGAATCGTGACCGCTTGGAGCACCTACTGCTCCGACTTATTAGGCTGGGGTGACGTCAACCAGGGTAGCCTGTCTGACTTCTCCTTCTCTCCTGACAGTTCCCCATAAGCACGTGGACACCTCCTGTACCAACTCCTGGTGAAGTCCATTCGACATCCGGCCATCTGACGCAACCAGGGCCATATGCCGGGCAAAGGATTCCGCCGGTTAGTGACCGATCGAACAGGAACAGGTCCCTTGCTACCGTAGGTCAGGTGCTTCTGACCGACCTACTCACGGCAACGCACCTGTTACCTCGTCCTGCTCGAGTTTGAAGGGGTCACTCGATATGCCACTACCTGGTGCAACTATGGTATCCTATCGAGCAAAGGGGTGTCCTGACGTACGTTCAGGCCATCCTTAGTCGACACAAAGCCGTCCCTTTGATTCTTGACGCCGATATGTCCATCCGGAATGACCAACGGTCACGCACGTCTTGGATACCGCCAAGCTTCCCGATGACCGTTCGTCGTATCACGCACGCCATGCGTCCACCAGGGCGCATCTCTCCCCCCTCTTTTTCTGCACCGTGCCGTACCTGCTTTACGAGAGAGACGGGTCCAGGAGACGCAGCTCAGGGCCGACAAGAAACCATCCCTTGTACCTTGAACACCGACCAGGCTGAGGCATCCGGAGGGATAAATAATTGGGGGCCTAAAACCCTCTAGCCAAACACCACCGTTACAAAGCTTTTCGTTTTTCCGAAAATAAGTCGGCCAACTTATCCTCGCAAATTGAAAAATTTCAATCTGAAGCCTATATTTGCAGAGAATTTATGTTTTACCTTTTTTTTTATATGAAATAAAAGTCGATGTTTGACTTTGGTTCCTCGTCAGAGATAACAGTAGAATGATGCTTTCTGTAAAAATTGGGAGTTGGAATGGCGCAATGAGTTTGTTTAAAAATAAATGGCAGCTTGATCCGTCCTCCCCACCGCTGTTACGTGCGCGAAGTCATTTGGTTGTTGGGAATCGCAAAAAAGCGACAGGAGCTTGAATCAGTAGCTTTTCGACCGAGGAGCGCATCGTTGTTTCCCCTTATCTTCTGGCAAATATCCAATTTAAAGTTAGAGTTCTTAGCGTCCAGCCTAAATTTTTAAGAGTCATCCAGGATCCCGGACTTACCAGCTTCGAGGGTATTGGAGGTTTTCAATCAGCGATCGAAGGTTTGTAAAGTGTCCTAGTTTCTAGGTAGTGCGTGGCGTGATCGCGATTTCTTCCCCTTTCGTTCGCTTGGGATCGGCGGTTGCCATTTCCCGGACTGTCGACCGAACGACCTAATAAAGGGCTCCATTCGGGAGTTATTACACTGTGATTGTGACTTTCGAAAGCGTATTTCGCGTTTTTCTTCATTCGAATACGGATCGCGAATTTCCAAATTTTTCCAAATTTCCCGTGTTTTATAAGAAAGATTCTGGAATAAGTATGAAAAGGACAACAAATACAAAAAATTTAGGATAATCAAATTAACCCCCTAAGATGGCCAGGTCGACTGTCCGAGAAGATAAAGTCGACTATGTGACATGATCAAATCTAACCTCTTTGATGAGTGATTCGACTCTTTATAATGATCAATTCCACCCTATGTGATGATCAGTTAGACTCTCTATG
The DNA here is from genome assembly GCF_010883055.1 of Belonocnema kinseyi. Lineage (NCBI taxonomy): Eukaryota > Metazoa > Arthropoda > Insecta > Hymenoptera > Cynipidae > Belonocnema > Belonocnema kinseyi. Next base: position 124,024,191 of record NC_046665.1, on the reverse strand, counting down.
ACGTTCGAATTGACTGTCCAAAATGATCAAGTCGACACTTTCAGATAATCGATTTGAACCTCTTGTTTTCAATTTATGGATATAGTCGCTTTAGCCATCTTAAAGGGCTGTCGTATAGTTGGCCATCCTATTGAGCTATTTTATAGGAAAAAATTTCAGCATTTTAACTAGACTATACAAACCATACAAATGAGTCTACATTTAAGAAACTCTTAAATTTGTTATTGATTTTCGAAAATGGAGCTGAAATCTTTTTTTCGAACATGGCTGTAACTAGTTGAAATATTTTGAAAAAGTCTGTCGAAAACCTAAGAAGGTAAAATTCTGCATATGCATAAAGAAATAAGTTACATATATTTGAAGAAGATGCTTTCCATGAAAAGTCTGAAAATTGCACCCCCCCCCCCTCTTAATCCAATAAATTTAAAAACAAATTTTTTTTGGTACTAAGTGCCATCCAATAGGACTCGAATCTGAACAATTTTCAGCCCGATTAAACGAATTCATTTTTTAAGGTTGTCTTACTTGAGAAATTATATCCCAGATATATTTTAGAACTTTTTGAAACCTTTTTGAATTCTTAAAACGTTAAAAAATTATTTCAAATCTGCGAAACAGAGCTTTGACCCGTGGAATCTATTAAAATTTTCTTAAAATCCCTTAAAATCCTATTCAATCTGCTGAAATGCCTTCAGATCTTTAAAATTGCATTAACCCTCAGTTACCTCACGTATTTTAGTATACGTCGTTACCCCAGGGGGGTCAAAAATACCCATCCCGTTTTCTCAGGCTTGTATCTCAGCAACAAATAGGTCAATTAAAGTTTACTTTTTTTTAATGAAAAGATTTTTCTGTACTTTAAAAGACACTGTTAGAAAAAAAACTGTAAAATAAAAATTGTGAAAGTTGTATCAGAATTAAACAAAAAATTTGTTTAAAAAATCTTAGCAAATATTTTTTTTTTCAAAATTATGTAAATCTAAGTTAATTAACGATAAAAGTGTTTATATGGAGCGATTTCAAAAGATAAAGACTCGCACTTTTAGATGATAAAGGTGACATAATTATTGGTACTAAAAAGTATAATTATTTCATTATGTGAACATTGCGAACAATGGAAAAACCTATAAAAATATTATTTGATTCAAAATCATGCAGTATTTATAAAATGATATAAAAAAGAACAAGAAAATGCATTACAAAACAGTTAGTGTATTTAATTTTCGGAAATAAAATTCTTATTTCAGTGTTCGCAATATTAGCACACTTTCACAATGTGTTCATGACACATGGCTCTATTACAACACAAACATTTGTACCACGTTTTGTGATTAAGCGAATGATGAAAATATCCACATCGCGAGTGCTTTGCTAATTTATTATCAGCGATTAAATCACGAGGATCTTGAACTTCGGGAATCTCGTCGTATGTGATAAATTCTTCTATTTGCATACGCAAGGGAGCATGAATTCCCGGCTGTTCTAAACGTCTCCGCAAAAGAGGTTTCACTAACTCAAATTAAAAATAAAAATTAGAAAAACCTTAACATTCAATTCTAAAAATTCAGTTGAAAAATCATATTATTATACTTTTTTTTTTTTACAAATATAGTTTTTTTAACTGTGATACTCGAGAGGCCTTGCTTCACGATCAATCTCTGCCGATGGATGTTTCCGGGAAGAAATTTCTATAAAATGAAAATACAACATGTTAATCAAAGTTTATTCTCGCGTTGCACAAACCCTACGTCAATTTTATTATTGGACACAAGAAAAAAATGTAAATAGAGATTTTACTTACGTTTTGTACACGGAAAAAAAATCTTGAGGCGAACGAGTGAATCGAGAATATATTAAACTCAAAGTAAGTGTACGCTTGGATTAGGTAAAACATTTAGTTAGAAGAGTTACACATTTAGTTACTTTATGTAAATTATTCTCGTAAATCAGGAATTTGGACAAAATTGCTAAGTTCGAAAGTTTATTATTTTCGACAGATTATGTATAATTGTATTATCTTCAGATTAGAAAAAAAATTTATTTGTTATAGAAATATATTAACTTAGAGTAGCCAATTTTTCGTCTGGTATCGCGAAAACGAATTTCCCTGAAATCCGTGTAATGCATTTGGAGGTCAAGTTTGTTGTTTTTATCGCGTTTCTTGATATTTCAATATAGTTATCGCCTACAATTGAAACAAATGTAAATTATTATTACTGCATCATAAACTCCATTTAATATTAACAATCGCGCATATTTTAAGTGGTAAAAAGCGTCTAATTGTCCAAAGTAAATCTCAACTGTCACTGCTCCCGATTAGACCGTCGCCATTTTATTTCGCTGCTCCCATAATGCACCGGCGCTCTTCCGATAATTGCTTCAGACACTTATTCTTAATATCCCTATTATAGCTATACTTATTAGGGGGTCGACTATACGATATCCCTGGTATATGGAAAATGGTCAAGGATATTCATTTTCTCTGATCCAGGGATCTTTCTAAATTCCTTCGTTCGTTTTCAGCTAAATGTTTGGCTATAATAAGGAATAATATCCCTGTCACAGCTCAATTTTTTTTACCGTGTATTTCCTTCCAGATCAATTTTTGTAACGTTGTTACCCCACATGGGTCTAAAAGGCACAAATCGAAATTTCAAACTGTCGCTTTCGGTGTCACTAACCGAACTGAGTCTTATCATGGGTACAGCATGGACTAGGGCCTCTAAACTCCCCGCCCCCCCTGGTCCTGGCCCGCTCTCCTACCCTATACAAAAATGGCGCCACTTTCAAAAGATCTCTGGGTACTTTGACCCCCGTGGGGTTACTGAGGGTTAATTTCCCTTAAAATCCTTGTGAATTCGAAAAAGTAATTTGACATTTTACAAAATCCTTTCAAGTTCTTCGAAATCTTCTGAAATTCCTTTAGATCTTCGAAATCCCAATAAAATCCGCTGATATCTCACGAAAGTCTTGAAAATGTGTAATTTCTTTCAATCCTCTGTAATCCGCGAAAATCTTTCTTCATTTCTTAAAATCCACAAAAATCCATTACAAACTTTATAAAGTGTCTTAAAATCTTGTAAATTTCCTTGAAAAATTGAGTTCTTTCTGAAATTGTACTGAGTCATTTTTTTAAACTCTTGAAATCTTTAAAACTCATTTTGAATTTGTAAAACTTCCCGAAATCCTTAGGAATCTTTTTGAATCTCTTAAAATCCATTAAAATTAATTGAAATCTTATTAAATGCCTTTAGATCTTGGAACTCTCATTAAAATCTCTTAATATCTTTCAAAACTCGTGAAAACACTTCGGTATCTCTTAAAATGCTTTGAGATTCCGCCACTTTTTCGAAATATTTTTAAATATCTTAAAATCCCTTAAAATTTCTTTAAATCCATTAAAATCTCTTTAAATCCCTTTACATCTTTTGAAATCCACGGAAACCTTACTTAATTCTATAAAATTCACAAAAAATTTTAAAATTCCGTCCAAATCCTATAATATCTCTTGAAATCTCGTAAAATCTTTTTAAATTTGATTGAACTCTTTAAAATCACTTGAAATCTCATAAAATCCCTTGCAAAAATTCAGATTCTCTCCGAAATTTTACTGGGTAATAGTTTAATCTTTTGAAATCTTTTCAAAAATCTCTTAAAATCCCTTAAAGTTAATTGAAATCTTATGAAATACCTTAAGGTCTTTGAAATCCTATTAAAATCCCCTAACATCCTTAAAATATCGTGAAAATACTTCGCTATCTTTTCAAATATTTTTAAATTCCTTAAAATCCCTTTAAATATTTTTAATCTAAAGAAATCGTTCTTAATTCCTTAAAATTCATCAAAATCCCTCAAAATTCTTTTGAATAATTGGAATTCTCTCTGAAATAGTACTGAGTAATATTTTTTAACTTTAAAAACCTTTAAAAATAGTTCGAAATCTGTGAAGGTTCTCGTGATCCTTTGGAATCTTGAAATCTCTTCAAATCCCTTAAAATCACTTCAGATTTTCACAAATTCGCAATAATCATCAAAGATGATAAGAGTTTAAAAAAATACCCAGCACAATTTCAGATTTAAAGGGATTTTAAGAGATAGCGAAGTATTTTCTCTAAGCTTGAAAGAAATTTTTTCAATTCTTTTAAATCTTTTGTAATTCCCGGAAATCATCCTTAACTCAGGAGTCCTTTTGACTATTTTTTATTATTTTAGAATGCTTTCAAATCCTTTGAAAGCTTATGGAATCCCATCGGTTTTTCAAAACTCACAAAAAACCTCTCTCCTCCACTCTCAAGGGGGAGGTTAATAATAATTTTAGTTATTCTTCGCCCGGTTCAAATCCGGGCTGAGGCAGATTTTTTCGTGTTATTCAAAAATTATCAACAAGTTTATGAATTTTCAAAAATTATCTCATTTCAAGCAATTTTAAGTTAAAAACATTAAAAATAGAAAGATTAAAATTTTTTATTGAACACTTTTTAAATTAGAAGTTAAATTATTTTAATTTCGAGTCGTTGCAAATGAATCATTGTTCAATTGTTATTTATACATAGAAATTGTTTAAATTTTAAATCTTTAAAACATTTTATAAAAGTATATTTTCTTACTAAAAAATCACTAAATATTTCCAGGTACCTCCAAAAAAATGGATGATTCGAAATCTTTCAAAATGCCTAAAAACCTACAAAATTTTGTATTAAAATCTTTAAAAATGTACATTTTCTTTTAAACGTTTTGGAAACTTTTTAAAATCTTTCTGAACATTCGCTTGAAATTAATGTTTCAAAACAAAAAATTATGGTCAATTTTGTAAAGAATTTAAATACATTTTTTTAATATTTTAAAACCTTTCAAAATTCTTGAAAAGCTTTTAAATTTTTTGTTTGAAATCTTAGAAAATCTAAATTATGTTTAAAATGTTTTGACATCCTTTAAAGTTTCAACTTATTTTTTAACTTGTTCGAAACTTCTAAATATCTCTTAAACTTATTCCTGTTTTTTTCAAATTCATAACTATTCAATTGTTTATTATTTATCAAAATTTGCTATTGTTTTGAAATATTCCTAAATATTCTGCTGGAATTAATTTTTCGAAATAAAAAAATTATTTTGAAGATTACCAGGAATCCTAAGACAATTTTGTTACTATATTAAAACCTTTCATAATCCTGAAAAGGTTCACAATTTTAATTTAAATAATTAGCTGCATTTCTGTATTTCATCAACTTACTCACATTTTTCCTAAATAAATACAATTTTATGTTATTCACACATCAAAATTCAACATTTTCACTTATAAATAAATTTTTTTTTGAACAGAACAATAAAATTAACATTGTGACGTTCTAAGTTTGAGTTTAGCTCTCCGCAATTTTAACGATTCAAGGCTTTCTGTTTTAAACAATTTAGTTTCGAATTGTTTAGTTCTTAATATTCCATTTTAAATAAACACTCAAACATTGCTGACTATTAAAAAATTGTTACAGTCGGAAGTTTACGTGTGTACGTGTTACTAGAGAGGAATAATTTTTGTGTTGAAAAAAATAATTTTCTTTGCACAAAATGTCAAAAACGTGTATGGCCGGACTGTGTGGTGATTATTGAGGTGATAATTTCTGTGCTTATTTCTCTATGAAGTGGATTACTAATTGGTCAGTGCTCGCTCATTATCACTGTGAATGGGTTGTGAAATTTTTAAGGACTTTAAGTTGCATTTCAGCAGATCAAATCTGAAATAAAAAGTGATTGTTTCATTCATTGTACTTTTATCTATTAACACGAGGCATATAGAATTTAAGTGACCTTGACTTTGAAACAGGTGACTTTTGGCTTACTTCTGATATCATTGATACTCTGATTGAGATAGTGTGTAATAAGCGGGCTGTCTCGTGTGTTTATACAAACGAACCATAATAACACTTAAATTCCAGAATCATTTATTGAAAATATTCAGAGCAAAATGCCACCAGGATCTGAAGAACGCAAATACAAATATTGTGCAAATGTCATTGCAACTGATTACATAGCCTGCTACCTCCACTCGTGTCGAAAATGCGGAAAAGATAATATTGGACATCAAATAAACTGTTGCAATGTTGGAAAATCAGATTAGAACGACACTAATATTACAGTCTAACCAATGCATGCGAGAAATTGAAGATCTTCTCTCTAGAACCAAAAATTTGATCATTTTTGAGGCCGAGGAAGTTCCGAATAAAAATAAGCTTCCGGGTAAGGAATATAATGTGATTAAAATGTCCAATTTAAGAAAATTCTTAGTCAGAATATAAAAGTGGACGAGCTCAAACTCTTTCGCATTGGGAAATTTTCTCAGACTGCTCCGTCTCCACGCCCCATCAAATGCGTGTGTCCATCTGAAACGATGGCAATGAAAACATTCCGGCAGTTTTTGGCTGCACGAAGAGATCAAACCAATCTGCATCTTTTTCATGGGATGCGAGTTGTTTCTCTGGACAAGACACCTATGCAGCAATTAGAGTACAAAGAGGTGAAGAAGATGCTCCACTACCGATTAGCGAACTCAAAGAAAAATCTGCGAATTGCTTATCGACAAGGGATTCCGAAGATAATATTGCAAACACAGTATGCTTAAACTTAGTTCCTGAAAATACTGAACGAAGAATCGAAGCTGTAGTCACGCTAAAGAAAAGCGATAACCGGGCAGCGATACCTAAACAGTTTATGGATTTTCATAATTTAACTCAATATAATGATGTTTTGAATTGTAACTTCAGATTCTTGGACTTAGCAATGTTAAATATTGTCTTAAATTTAAGTAAATGTATTTATCCCATAACTGAAGAAGATAAATATCATCCGTCGCTTCTGATTTGTATTCGAGCAGTTGATTTGAAAATTTCAAAACGCAATTTTATTCGAACTATCACTATAAAAAAATTAAACTTCAGAAGATGCAATTATCCTTCATTATATGTAGATATTAGTAATGATGATTGGTCAGTTTTTAACGCGTACGAAGATGTGAATGAATGTTGCAATAGCTTTTAAAATATCCTCTATGCACTTTTTGAAAAACATATACCGCAATGCGTAACCTCTACTGCCCTAAAATATCCGGGCTGGTACAACAGGGATATTTATTAATGGCCTTGCTAGTAAACGTGACCTTCACGCTAAATATAAAAAATAAAAGTCACCTAATATTTTACAACAGTATCAGGTTCTGCGAAATAATCTTGGTGCGCTGATGCAATATTTTTCAATGATGTTTACAATAAACCTGTTAATGATTTCTTAACATTCTTACCCATATCTTCGACTAAGTCACAACATGTAAAACTAATGGGAGATGCATTGCACTTAAATGATATAGACTTAATTAAAGCTCTTAAGTCTCTCTCTTAAAAAAAATATTGGCACTGATCAAATTCCGTGCTTTATTGTGAAGGATTGTGCTTCTGTCTTCATAAACCCATTAACTACGATATTTAATCTTGCACTCTTGAAGGGCGAATTTCCTACGATTTGGAAGTCTACTAGAATTTATCCTGCTTTTAAAAAAGGCAATAAATCCAATTTGGTAAATTATAGTCCAATTTCTATACTGAACGAATTCTCGAAGGCTTTTGAGATCTGCATCTATGACATAATATGGAGTTATTTCAAACCAATTGTCTCGCCAACGCAACACGGATTTTTACCTAAGAGATCAACTGTAACTAACTTGGGAACTTTTTTTCAACTTGTAACCTGTATGTTGTACAAATTTCAACAGCTGGATGTAGTTTATACGGATCTCAGTAAATCCTTTGATTCCCTAGATCATGGTATTTTAATGATGAAACTACAAAGGATTGGCCTTCTAGACAATATCCTATCATTAATACAATCCTAATCCCTTTGTGTACCACGTATTGTACGCTGATGATAAAAAATATCTTTACCAATTGCCACGGTGGATGATTGTTATGTTCTGCAGAATAATGTTGCATTTTTTCTAAATTGGTGCAAAAAAAACTCACTAGATTTGAATATTTCGAAATGCAAAGTTATGCCTTTTTCGCGCAAAAAGAAAATTGTCAAATTTGATGACTGCATAGAGGATATAATTCTGGAGAGAGTCCAAGTTGGGTTTTATGTCACGAATATGTAAAAATTTTAAATCTGCGAGTACATTGTAAACCCTTTTTAACAAAATGATAAGATCGAAGCTAAAAGACTCATCGGTGGTTTGGTCACCCCGGCACTCCAAGTATGTAGTAGCAATAGAATAATGCCAAAAGCGTTTTCTAAAGTTTCTCTCGTATATGGAGGATGGTAACTATTCTCCGCCAGGCTCTGACTATGATCAGATGATTAGAAGATTTGATGTATGGACGCTTGAAAATAGGCGAACCTTTATGGCAATAATCTTCTTATTTAAAATTGTCCGAGGACTTGTAGACTGTCCTTACTTACTGTCTATCTTGCCAATTACTGTTCCAAAACACAGCACCAGATCACAGCTGCTATTTTATTTGCCCATAGCTGCCACTGGTTGGATGTAGGGATCACCACTTCATTCATTATGAACGAATATGAATCAAATGTGTTTGACAATACCCAACATTGATCTGTTCTTCATAAGTAGATCGGAATTTACTAGCAGGATCCGTGGATGTGTTATAAGTACATCTGAATAAGTTAAAATAGGAATAGAAAAAGGAACTATTATTAAGATTCATGCTTAAAAACAGGGAAATTTCTTGTAAAGGTAGCCCTAAAATTGGTCATTGACTGTTGGGTTTAAGATGTTTGAAATAAATAAATTACCGGAAATAATCCTTAACATCAGAATCATTTGTACTATTTTTTGTTATTTGAGAACACGTTAAAATTCTTTAAAATCTTTTGAAATCCCTTCACATCTTTAAAATCTTATTATGACCCCTTGATATCATTCAAAAGGCACAAAGTACTTCAGCATTTCTTAATATCCTTTAAAATTTCGCGGCCTCTTTTTAACTATTTCGAAATATTTTGAAATCCTTTTAAATCGTTTGTAATCCTCAGAAATCGTCCTTAACTCTCAAAACCTTTGAACTATTTTTTATTCTTTTAGAATACTTTAACATCCTTTAAAATCTTATGATATCCCTTCAGATCTTTAAAATCTTGTTAAGATACCCTGATATCCTTAAAAACTCAGAAAGAATTCCGGTCTTTCCTAATTTCCTTTGAAAGCCCGTGACTTCTTTTGAAGTATTTCAAAATCTTCAGAAACCCTTTCAAGTTGTTTCTAATCCCCGGAAATCATCCTTAAGGGCATGCTCTTTGGTGACCACGTGACCAAACTAGTCCCCGGTTAAGAAAATTTTTTTTGGTGTTCACTGCGTCCACACAAATTGAGATATCGTGTTTAAACTTTGACACATAAAATAAAAAGCACTAAAGAACGTTTGTATACATCAATATATTGGTAATTGTAAGGAAAGTTTATTTATAAAATGATGGAATAGGATATATTCGAGTTATAGCACTTTGCAGATCATTTTTGGTATGATGCATTTTAGATTTTTTTATTCGCTCATATTGAGCACTGTCACCAATTTTATACTAAATCGTCTAAACCTTGAAAAAAATAATATAAGCAATAAAATTTGCATCTTCGTTGCAAATTAACAAATAAGTATCTGCACACACGTAACCTATCATTATTTTTTGGGCATTTTAAGCGATTTCTAGTGGAGAAAAAAAGAAACTTTGAATGTCGATAAAGTCGAGATCAAGTGACTAAGTTCGTTCATGAAATTTTGGTGTAAAATTATTTTCATTTTTTTGGTCCTAAAAATAAGAGATAAATTTCAAATTGGAAACAGCAACACTAGCAATGTGCTAAAATTTACTCGTCGGAGTTCTCCAACCAACTTCCATAATTCTTAACGTTGAATCGATCAGCTGATAACTATTGTTGACAGTGAACCAACCAGCGGGACTCAGCTTCGGACTCGCCTTGTCTTTCGACCCAAGGCGAAATTTTATTTTTATTCTTGGAATTGTTTCATACCAGTACGAAAAATGGCATTCTAAGATGTTCCTCGATTTTTTTTAATCGATGCATCTACTTTATCGACGTTAATAGTTTATTTTCTAATTCCTGTAGTATTTTACTCGAAAACTTTCTTCGTAATTATGAACATTTTGATATATACAAACGTTCCTTAGTACTTTCGGTATAACTTCCTCAATCCTGAACACGATATCTCAATCCGTTTGGACGTAGTGAGGACCGAAAATAATGAAAATCATTTCATTCTCCATACAAAAATTTTATGAACGAACTTAGTCACGTGATCTCGACATTATCGACGGTCAAAGCTTCTTTTTCTCTCCGCTAGAAATCGCTAAAAATTCTCTAAAAATAATTATAGGTTACGTGTATGCAGATACTTATTTGTTGATTTGCAACTAATGTGCAAATTTTATTGCTTACATTAATTTTTTTTAAGGTTTAGACGATTTAGTCCAAAACTGGTGTCAGTGCTCAATATACGCGAACCAAAAAATCCGAAATGCATCAAACCAAAAATTATCTGCATAGTGCTATAACTCGAATGATAATATCCTTTTTCATCGATTCATAAATAAACTTTCTTTAAAACTATAAACACATTGATGTATACAAACGTTCTTTAGTGCTTTTTATTTAATCTGTCTAATTTTAAACGCGATATCTCAATCCGTGTGGACACAGTGAACACAAAAAAAAATGCTCATATCCGGAGACTAGTTTGGTAACGTGGTCACGAAGAGCATGCCCTTAACTCCGGAATCCTTTATGCTATTTTTCGTTCTTTCAAAATACGTTAAAATCCTTTGAAATTTTAAGAAATCTCTTCAGACTTTTAAAATCTCATTATGAGACCCTGGTATCCTTCAAAAGTCACAAAGAACTTCGGTCCTTCTTAAAATCCTCTGTCCTGTAGCTACTTTTACCATATTTCGAAATCTTGAGAAACCTTTTTGAATAGTTTGTAATCTCCGGGAATCGTCCTTAACTCCGGAATCCTTAAGACTATTCATTATTATTTTAGAACGCGTTAAAATGCTTTGAAATCTCATGAAATCCCTTCAGACTTTTAAAATCTCATTATGATCCCCTAATATCCTTAACAAGTCACAAAGAACTTCGCTCTTTCTTAAAATGATTTCAAATCCTGTGGCTTCTTTTTAAGTATTTCGAAATATTTAGAAATACTTAGAAATCTAATGAAATCTCTTTAAATTTTTGAAATTTCATCAAGGTCCCCTGATGTCCTTTGAAAGTCAAGAAGTACTATGGTCTGTCTTAAAACCCTTTGAAATCCCGTGGCTCTTTTGGATTATTTTGAAGTTTTTTTCAATTCCTTTAAATCGTTTGTAATCCCCGGAAATCATCCTTAACTCAGAAATCCTTTAGACTATTTATTATAATTTTAGAACGCGTTAAAATGCTTTGAAATCTCATAAAATCCCTTCAGACTTTTAAAATCTCATTATGATCCCCTGATATCCTTAACAAGTCACAAAGAACTTCGCTCTTTCTTAAAATTATTTGAAATCCTGTGGCTTCTTTTTAAGTATTTCGAAATATTTAGAAATCCTTTGAAATCTTATGAAATCCCTTTAAATTTTTGAAATCTCATCAAGGTCCCCTTATGTCCTTTGAAAGTCAAGAAGTACTATGGTCTGTCTTAAAACCCTTTGAAATCCCGTGGCTCTTTTGGATTATTTTGAAGTTTTTTTCAATTCCTTTAAATCGTTTGTAATCCCCGGAAATCATCCTTAACTCAGGAATCCTTTAGGCTATTTATTATAATTTTAGAATGCGTTAAAATGCTTGGAAATCTCATGAAATCCCTTTAGACTTTTAAAATCTCATTATGATCCCCTGATATCCTTAACAAGTCACAAGAAACTTCGCTCTTTCTTAAAATTATTTGAAATCCTGTGGCTTCTTTTTAAGTATTTCGAAATATTTAGAAATCCTTTTAAATCTAATGAAATCCCTTTAAATTTTTGAAATTTCATCAAGGTCCCCTGATGTCCTTTGAAAGTCAAGAAGTACTATGGTCTGTCTTAAAACCCTTTGAAATCCCGTGGCTCTTTTGGATTATTTTGAAGTTTTTTTCAATTCCTTTAAATCGTTTGTAATCCCCGGAAATCATCCTTAACTCAGTAATCCTTTGGACTATTTTTTATTATTTTAGAATGCTTAAAAATTCCTTGAAAGCTTATGAAATCTCATCGGGTTTTCAAAAATCTCGTCAACATCCTCTGATGTCCTACAAAACTCACAAAGAACTTCGGCCTTTTTTTAAGTCCTTTGAAATTCCGTGGATTCTTTAAAAATATTTCGAAATCTTTTTGAAATCCTTTTGAATAGCTTGTCATCCTCGGAAATCATTCTTAACTCCAGAATCCTTTGGAATATTTTTTATTCTTTTAGAATACGCTAAGATCCCTTAAAATCTGATGAAAGACCTTCCGATATTCAAAATCTCATTATGATCCCCTGATATCATTAAAAAAATTTCAAAGTACTTCGGTCCTTCTTAAAATCCTTTGAATTCATCTGGCTTCTTTTTAAGTATTTCGAAATCTTTTAAAATTCTCAAAAAATTTTTTATGTTACCCGGAAATCATCCTTTACTTGCGAATCCTTTGGACTAATTTTAATTCTTTTAGAATGCGTTAAAATACTTTGAAATCTGTTGAAATCCATTCAGAATTTCAAAGTCTCATTAAGATCACCTGATATCTTTAAAAAGTCAAAAAGTACTTCGGTCTGTCTTAAAATCCTTAAAAATCCCGTGGCTCCTTTTAGAGTATTTCGAAAACTTTTGAAATCCTTCAAAATCGTTTGTAATCCTCGGAAGTCATTTTTAACTCCGGAATCATTTAGACGATTTTTTATTGCTTCGAAAAACATTTAAATCCTTTGAAATCTTAAGAAATGCCTTCAGATTTTTTAAATCTAATTGAGATCCAGTGATGTCCTTTAAAAATCACAAAGTAATGCAGTCTTTATGAAAATTCTTTGAAAATTCTTGGCTTCTTTGAAAGTATTTTTTAATCTTTTGAAATCCTCTAAAACCTTATGAAATTCCTTAAGATATTTAAAATCTCGTTAAGATACCATAACATCCTTGAAAACTCACAAAGAATTCCGCTCTTTCTTAAAATCCTTTGTAATCCCGTGCCTGCTTTTAACGTATTTCAAAATCTTTAGACACCTTTTTAAATAGCTGGTAATCCCCGGAAATCATCCTTAACTCGGGAATCGCTTGGAATATTTTTTATACTTTTAGAATCCGTTAATATCCTTTGAAATCTTATAAAATTCCTCTCGAGTTTTGAAATCTCATTAATATCCGATGATATCCTTCAAAAGACAAAAAATTTTTAAAATCCCTTCGGACTTTAAAAATCTCATTATGATCCCGTGATATCCTTAAGGAAGTCACAAAGAACTCCACTCTTTCTTAAAATTATTTGAAATCCTGTGTCTTCTTCTTAAGTATTTCGAAATATTTAGAAATCCTATGAAATCTTATAAAATCCCTTTAAATTTTTGAAATCCCATTAAGGTCCACTTATATCCTTTAAAAGTCAAGAAGTACTATGGTCTGTCTTAAAATCCTTTGAAATCCCGTGGCTCTTTTGGATTATTTTGAAATTTTTTCCAATTCTTTTAAATCTTTGTAATCCCCGGAAATCATTCTTAACTCAGGAATCACTTGGACTATTTTTCGAAATCTTTTGAAATCCTTTTGAATAGCTTGTAATCCTCCGAAATCATTCTTAACAACACAATTCTTTGGAATATTTTTTAATCTTTTAGAATACGCTAAAATCCTTTAAAATCTGATGAAAGGCCTTCCGATATTCGAAATCTCATTATGATCCCCTGATATCATTAAAAAATTTCAAATTGCTTCTGTCTGTCTTCAAATCCTTTGAAATCCCGTGGCTAATTTGAAGTATTTGGAAATTTTTTGCAATTTTTTTTAATCATTTGTAATCCCTGGAAATCATCCTCAACTCCGGAATACTTTAGACTATTTTTTATTATTTTAGACTACGTTCAGAATTTTAAAATTTTATTATAATCCCCTGATATCCTTAACAAGTTACAAAGAACTTCGCTCTTTCTTAAAATTATTTGGAATCCTGTGGCTTCTTTTAAGGTATTTCGAAATCATTTAAAATCCTTATAAATCCTTTGCCATCCATGGAAATTATTCTTAAATTCGGAATCCTTTAGTCTATTTTTCATTTTTTCAGAATTCGTCAAAATCCTTTAAAATCTGATCAAATCCCTTCAGATCTTTAAAATCTCGTTTAGGTTCCTTGATATCCTGGAAAAGTCACAAAGTACTTTTGTCTGTTTTAGAATCCTCTGAAATCCAGTGGCTTCTTTAGAAACATTTCGAAATCTTTTGTAATTTGTTTAAAATCTTATGAATCCCCTTCAGATTTTTAAAATCTAATTTAGATCCCCTGATATCCTTCAAAGTCACAAATTAATTCAATCTTTCTTAAAATCCGTTGAAGACCCTTGGGTTTTTTAAAAGTATTTTTAAATCTTTTGAAATCGTTTTAAATCATTTGAAATCGCCGGGAATCGTCCGTAACTTCGGAATCCCTTGAAATATTTTTATACTTTTAGAATCCGTTAATATCCTTTGAAATCTTATAAAATTTCTTTGGATTTTTGAAATCTCATGAAGATCCCCTGATATACTTCAAAAGTCAAGAATTACTATAATCTGTCTTAAAATCCTTAGAAATTCCGTGGTTTCTTTTGAATTATTTTGACATTTTTTGCAATTTTTTTTAATCTTTTGTAATCCTCGGAAATCATCCTTAACTCAGGGATCCTTTGGACTATTTTTTATTATTTTAGAAGGCTTTAAAATCCTTTGAAAGCTTATGAAATCCCATCGGATATTTAAAAATCTCGTCAAGATCCTCTGATATCCTACAAAACTCACAAAAAACTTCGTTCTTTCTTAAAATCCTTTGAAATCCCGTGGCATCTTTTAAAATATTTCGAAATACTTTGAAATCCTTTTGAATAACTTGTAATCCTCGGAAATCATCCTAAACTTCAGAATTCTTTGCACTATTTGTTATCTGATGAAATCCCTTCAATTTTTTAACTCTCATTATGATCCCCTGATTTCATTCAAAAATCTCAAAGTACTTCGGTCTTTCTCAAAATCCTTTAAAATCATGTGGCTTCATTTGAAGTATTTCAAAATCTTTTAAAATTTTTAAAAGTCTTTTGTATTCCCCGGAAATCATCCTTAACTCCATAACTCAATGGGCACAAAATTTAGCGACGTCTTTACGACATTGTTACGACATCCTTACTACAACTTTACGACATCCTATGTCCATGTCGTTAAGGTGTCTTTACGATATCGTAAATAAGTCGTATGATCTGACGATGCCTTTATGATATCGTAAACACACCGAAACGACATGGACATAAGATGTCGTAAAGTTGTCGTAACGATGTCGTAACGATGTCGTAAAGACGTCGCCAAATTTTGTGCCCACTGGGAATCCATTGGACCTTTAAAAATTTTTTAGAATTTGTTAAAATCCTTTGAAATCTTATGAGATTCCTGCCGATATTTGAAATCCTTTAAAATTCCATAATAACGACTTTAAAAATCTCTTGAAATCCCGTGAAATCCTTCGAAATCCTTTGTAGACTGCGAAAATATATTTTATTTTCTTAAATTCCCTGAAAATTCGTCGAAGTCCTTCAAGATATCTTAAAAGATAATTTAAAATTTTGTTTATATATATAAATTCTTTTTGCAATATTTTAATACCCGGGAAATCACTTCTAATTATGATTTTTACACGAAAGTAGATTGGTGTTCGGATTGGCGTTCTAGTCGATTTCTACTTTATGCTCGTAAAATATCTTACGTAAAAGCAACTCATAAAATTATACGATAACGTAAGGAAATTGAAAGTGTGTGCATTGTAGTAAAAAGTGGAAGGAGAGATAAAAGATACCTATGCTCTTAAATTCAAGGAAATATTTCGACAAAATAATATAAATTACTATTGATAGTATATTGCGTCATAATTTTATTATTAAATGCGTAGAATATTTTTTACATTCTCATCAGAGAAGGTATTATTAGAATGACTCTTTCACATATTCAATTCCCTCATCTATAAAAGTTCAGAATTTTATTGGTGAGGCAGCAATAAATACTTGTGATAATGCAATTTCTTGCTATTCCAGCGAATAGTAAATTTGATATTTCAGCAAAATATTTCTTTGCATCAGCAAAAAAATTTTGTTTCGCCGTGAGAACAAGAGTCACTGACGCTTATAAGCAAGTCTTTTTAATTTAATTTTGTTCTTATTTTATCTGTACATTATGATTGATGAGAAGGCATTGGTTTTATGTGAAAAAGAACTTTTTGATTTTTTTGGAAAATTAAAATTTTGATTGCAAAAAAAAAATAATAAAAAATTCCACTTTTTGGTCAAACTGTGCAAGATACAAAAAAATGAGCAGACGAAAATTATTCTCCCAAAAAGGATGTAAAAATTTGTTATAATCACTGTTTGGTAAAAAAAACTAAATTTTTTGACCGAAATAAATAAATACCGAAAAAATCCGACTTCGAGATTTTGGCAAGTCCTAAATAATTTTTGGGATGAAAGTACTAAAAAAGTTCTATTTTATTTTATTTTTCAAAATTATATAGGTCTATTTTGAAGATTTGCACATGAAAATCTTTTAATTTTCAATGTGCGTAATTTAAAATTATGTAATTTTGAATGAATTTTGGATGATTTCGAGAATCAAAAGTCGAGTTTTCAATCATAATTTTTCCAAATTGAAGAAATTGCTAGTGTTAATCATAAAAATTACAGCATTTTTAAATCCAAACTTGCCCCATTTTCAATTGTAAATTTCCAAAAGTAAAACATCTTCAATTCCGAGTTCAAATCTAAAGATTTTCTATAAAAAAATCTACAATTTTCGTTTCTAGAATTTGTTTTTCTTCTTCAAAATTAATTTCTTTAATGAAAATTTAACTATTCCATATTCCGTTCAAAAAATATATTATTTAGTTTAAAATTCAACTACTTGGTCGAAAGTTAAATACTTTTTTAAAAAATTAAATTTTCTGGTTCAAGATTAATTTTTCAAACTAATAATTTTAATTCGTTTAAAAACTGTTTTTTTTTGTTTTTGATAATTCAACTAATTTGTTTAAAAAATCGTTGTTTCTTGATTGAAAACTTATGTTTCCAGTTGAAGATCCATCCTGTTGGTTTGAAATTCATCTCGTTGGTTAAAAGTAAAAATCGTTTATTGAATATATATACTTTTTAAATAAATTTTCTAACTATAAATTCGACTATTTTTTTGAAAAATAATGTACTTTGTCTCAAAATTTGAATATTTTATTTAAAATTAACAAGTTCGAATTTTTTTCTTTATTAACTGAAAAATCTTTTTTGGTTGAAAATTTAACTATTTTGTTAAAAATTAATTTTTTTTGTTAAAGATTCATCTTTTTGGTTGAAAATTGAATTTTTTTTCCGAATTCATATATTTTGTTAAAAATTCATTTTCTCAGGTAGAAAATAATTTTTTATGGCTAGAAATTTATCTTTTTGTTTAAAGCTTTATCCTTTAGTTTAAAAATTCGCTTCTTTGGTTGCATATTTAACTATTTTGTTGAAGATTTAATTATTTTCTTGATAATTCAACAATTTTGTTAAAAATTCATATTTTTGGGTTGGAAACACAACTATCTTAAAGAAAATTTCTCTTTTTGATCAGAAATAAACAATTTTTTTATTGAAAAATCGTTTTTACTAGAAAATTTAACTGATTTGTTAATAAAAATAATTTATCTTGCAGAAAATTATTCTCTTTTTTTAGACGGAAAATTTAACATTTCGGATGATTTTTTTTCTTTATTGACTGAAAAATCTTTTTTGTTGAAAATTAATCATTTTGATTGAAGACTCACAATTTCAGCTGAAAATTCTATTTTTTTCTTGTTCGAAATTGAATTATTTTGTTGAAAATTCATATATTTTCTGTGAAATCCTCCTTTTTCGTTGAAAGCTAATCTTTTTGGTTCGAAATTTTTTCATTTGTTTGAAAACTCATTCCTTTGGTTGAAAATTAACTATTTTGTTTATTATTCAACAATTTTTGTTAAAATATCATATTTTTTCGTTTCTTATGGAAAATTCGTCTTTTTGGCCATAAAGTTTAACATATTGGATGACATTCCTTTCCTTCATGAAATAAAAATGGTTTGCTTGTTGATTATATAATTATTTTAGTTGAAAATTCATTTCTTTGGTTTAAAATTAAATTATTTGGTTTAAAATTCATCTTTTTGGTCGGAAGTTTATCTCTTAGTTAGAAATTTATCTTTTTGGTAGCAAATTCATAATTTGAGGTTGAAAATTCATTTTTTTAGTAAAAATTTTTCATCTTTTTTGTTGGAAAATATAACTTCTTGATTTAAAATGTATTTGTTTGTTAAACATTTATATTTTTTGGTTTTAGATTCATTTTTTCGTTTGATAATTTTAATATTTTCTGTAAATTTTGTTTCTTTAGTAAAATGCAATTGTTTTGAAGAAAAATTTAACTAGCCCATTAATTAATGGAAATTAAATGTTAAAATTCAACTATTTGTGTAAAAATTAATGTATTTTGTTAAAAACTTATTTCTTTGGTTGAAGATTTATCATTTTAGTTGAAATTTCATTTCCTTCGTTAAGATGTAACTACTATTTTGTTCAAAATTTCTATTTTTAGTATGGAATTTAACTTCTTGGTTAAAAATTTATTTTTTTGGGTCAAAAAATCATTTCTTTGGTTAAAAATTAAGTGTTTTTTAAAAAATTAATGTTTTTGTTGACAATTCATATTTTTTGATTAAAGATTCATAATTTAATGTTGAACATGCATTTCTCCAGCTGTAAATTTAACTATTTTCTTGAAATTTCGTTTTTTACTCAAAATTAACTTTTTAAAATAAAAATTTAACTATTTCATTAGGAATTTAGAAAAAAAATGTAAAATCAACTATTTGTGTGGAAATTACTGTATTTTGTTCAAAATTAATTTGTTTCTGTGATTTTCGTTTTTTACTAAAATTTTATTTTTAACTCTTCTTATTCATAATGTGTCCCCTAAGGGTTTACAGGACTTCCATTCCTTACAATCTTTCCGCTTATATCTATATTTTTTCAATCTTATTCTTTCTATATATACAATTATTTACAACTATTTACATAAGTCTTATATCTAGTTCCTTATCTCTATTTCCTGCGATAGCGCAATTTAGAACTTATTAGCAAACGAGTGAGCGAGCGAACGAAAGCGAGAGTGCAAGCGAGAGAGAGAGCATGAGAACGCAAACGCATCTTAGTCTGCTTAACTTTTACTTTACCATTACTTACAATCTTTACGCTTCTAATCTAAGCGACTTCCGTTTCCTTTTTCTTTCACTTTTTTGTACCTCCATTTGCCTTTTTTTTACATGCATTCTTTCATTCTCTCTCATTCGCTCCTCTAGCACCCTCCAACTCCTTCATCCATTCTTCTCCTAATCCATCCTCCCCTAGAATCTTAGCCACATTCTCTTGCCAGCTTCCTTTATCTTCAATTCCTCTCCTACATCCTTCCCATATATGCTCCCATGTTTTCTCCTCCCATTCACATATTCTACACTTTCTGATCTCTTCTTTTTCCTTTTCTAAATACTTCAGCACTCCTTTTTTATCATCTTATACCATTTGTTGTATTTTTATTTCTCAATCATCCCCCATCTTCCTATTTATTGTCTTTCCCTCTCCCTTTCGTCCAATTCTTCACAGTTTACTCCAGTCCCGTCTTCTATTTCTCTATCATTGAAGAATTCCCTTCTTTCTTTTCTCATCTCGTTAATTCGATCGCGCTCCCTCGCCTCTCTTCTACCTCCATCAAACACTTTGTCGCCAACTCCCCTCCCTTTCCCTCCCTCAGCTTCGTCTCAAATTTCCATGCCCTCTTTCCCGCTCTAATACTTAACTTATCCCTTTGCGCTTCTTCTCTCGCCATATTTCCTGGCCTCCTCCTGTCTACCCCTAGTGTCCACCTTATATACCTTTCTTGTAAACTCTCAATATATTTTCTTGCTTTCCATCCCCATATCTCTGCTCCATAACCTAATATCCGCCATACCAGCGTATCAAATAACCACATTCTCCTTCTCCAATTTTTTTTAACTTTCTTTTTTCTATTCCCCATATCTGTTTCATTACCCCTGCTGCTTTTTTTAACTTTTCTCTTCTATGAGCTGTGTGATCTCCATTCGTTTGCAAGATATATCTCAAATATTTATACTCTTTTACTTCTTCTAACTCCTCCCCAACCTTTACTCCTCATTTCTTCTTCCAAGTCTGTCATTAATAAATTCAATAAAAGTGGGCTCGAAGGACATCCTTGTCTCACACCTCTCACCAACCAGAAACTATCTCCTACTTGCTCTCCTACCTTTACCCTGCTTTTTGTCTCTCTAAAAATTTCTGATACTCTCTTTATTAATCCCTCTCTTATCCCCTTTTTTATCATAACTTTTTCTATTTCGCCTCGGTCTAATGAGTCAAACGCAGCCTTTACGTCCACGAACATTGCTATCATTGCCCCTTTTTCCATTTTAATTCTCTTATTTACTTAATAGCTCAAAACATAGATGTTGCCCATTACCCCCACTCCTTTTCTAAACCCTGTCTCATTCGGTGACTCGATCTTTTTTTCTTCAACTTCTATCTTCAATCTGTCCGACAAAATAGTTACATATACTTTATACAGTGTTGGCATCAAGGTCACCCCCGTATAATCTTTAACCTCCTCTCCTATTCTTTTTTTTTACTATTGGTATAACTCCTACTTTCCATAACTCTGGCTACCCCTCTCCTCTCCATACTCTATTACACATTATCCATGCCTATTCCTCTAGTTCCTCCCTTCCATATTTCCATACTTCATTTGGAATCTCATCTATAACAGGTGCCTTTCCATCCTTCATTATTCCTAAAACCTTAACTATTTCTACCCTTGATATATTCTCTTCCTTATCTCTTTCTCTACTATATTTTCCTCCCTTTAAAATTTTTCTCTCTACTACTCCAAGCAAATCCAAAAAATATTTCTTCCATTCTACCATTTCAATATCTTGTTTTACTCTTTTTCTTCTTTTCCTTTCTCTGTTTACTACCTTCCATACCTCTTCTTCAGTCTTAACCTTCTCCGCCTCTTCCTTAAACCTTTTATTCTCTTCCTCTTTCTTTCGATAACACAACTCAGTATACTCTTTCTTTTTTTCCTATATTCTTCCCAACTACTTTTTTCTTTTCACCACTTTCTTGAATCCTTTCTGACCAGTTTAGAGAACAGAAGAGTTTTTTTTTCTGAACAGTTTAGAGAAAAGGTCAGAAATATAAAAATGGGAGAGGGAATCCCATTTTTATATTTCTGACCTTTTCTCTAAACTGTTCTTTTCCTTCCCTTGACTAATCCCCTTTTCCTACACTTTTTACATTTGCTCCCCTTTTATTCATATTTCTATTGCTTTTTTGTCCTCTAATGTCACTATTAAGGGATAGTGATCTGAATCAATGAAATCACCTATCTCTAGTTTCTTAACCTTCCCTCTTACCTTATCGTTCACTATCACATAATCAAGTACCGTTCCCCTTTCACCTCCTGAGCGTGTATATTCTCCTTTCTCATCTCCTTCTATATTTCCATTTGAGATATACCATCCCAACTCCTGCAAGCTCTTCAACAACTTTTTTCCTCTCTATTTAGTACCTTATATTTGAATTTTCTTCCTCTCTCTTCTCCCCATTCCCTTTCTCCTCTGTCACCTTTTCTCGCATTGAAATCCCCAAATATTATCAGCCTACTCTCTCCTTTATTTTCTTCAATCATTTTTTTCATCTCCTCTGCTTTCTCCTGCATATCAGCGTTAACATAAACCCCCACTACCTTTCATTTCTCTTCTCCCACCATTACCTCTTCTACTATTAATGCTACTCTTTGTTCTTTTCTGTCTTTCATATCTTTCCCTGTTATGCATTCATTCCTTACTCCCATCATCATTACTCTTATTGCTCTGCCCTTTTTATTCCTTCTCTTTGCATTTTGCACTAGCCATTTTTTTCTTGGTAACCTTCCTCGTATTCTATCCCATCCCTTTTCATCTAGCCACGTTTCCAGCATTATGAGTACATGCCATTATGTCAAATTTCTCATAAACTCCCCATCCTTTCTCTCCAATCCAGCTATATTCCAGTAACATATCTTCCATTTTTCCCTACATTCGTTTCTCGTCTTTTTTTCCTTCTTACTATTTATTATTTTCCTATCTCCCGTTCCATAGAAAGACCATACTCCGTCTATTTGTATTCTCCCATACTTAACCGATGTTCTTTTTCCTTTTTATCCATCCTCCGCTATTTTTCTCAATTTAGATTGCATCTTCCTTTCTACCCGTGTCAAATCATCCTCTATTCTCTCTGGGTTTCCATATAATAACCTCTTCTTTGTCATCACCTCCCTCTTATGTTCCCATTTTTTTAATTTCATTATCACCATTATCTCCCCTATTCGCTCTTCCCTTTCTACATTTCGCATTTCCTCTATCTCTAGCTTAGCATCAATTCTATTTAGTACTTCGTCCACCCCTTCCTTCAGCTCTTTCCCCTCTAATCTTATACCCTTAATCACTATGTTTAATTTTCTTTCTTCCCTCTCTTTGCTTTCTATTCTTTGTTCTATTTTTCTTAGCCTTTCCATCTACTGATTCCCACTTTCGCTCCCACGACATACCCATTTCGAGCTTTCAAGTTTCTTCATCCTATCTTGCATCTCCTCTACTTTTTTATTATCATCTTCTTCCTGCTTTTATAGCTTCTGTTCTAATGACTGCATCCTCTTTTCTAACTTCTCCCTGATTTCTTCCCATTTTTTTATTTCCTTCTTAACTCCAGCCATTTCCCGCCTAATTTCCTTCTTCAATTCCTCTCCCCTTTTCTCCTGATTTTCTTCATAAATCCCTATAACCTCTATTATCATTTCGCGAATTTTCTTTAGTCTTTCCTCTTTCATCGTAACTTCACTTTCATCTCTGCTTCCGTCAGCCCCCTTACTATTATCACTTTTCCCTTCCAAACTCTGCTTTTCCGGCGGCGATCTAAACATTTTTTGATGTTTCACGCTCGCCCCTATATCTTCCTTCTCATCATTGATTTCCCTCTTCCCACTCTTCGTTTGTTAATCTTTCCTTTTCTATAGTTTTCTTATACTTCCCCCTTGACTTTCTTTCCTTGATCTCCTCTTTCAGCGTACTGAACGCTTCCTGCTCTAGATCTGTTTCTTCCGCGGAGATACTCGCTCCGCTAGCCATGAATCAAATTCAAACTCTCCCGCCTTCTATGCTTCCCTGCCTCTATCTACCGTCGCGATGTGGTACCTGCCTCGACTTTCTTTGTCGCTACCCAACCCTGCTACTACCAACCCGATCAACACAGACCTCTCACCCTGTCACAAATCTCCAAACAAACTTCCACACAAATCTGTGTCAATCCTCCAAAATATCTACCTCCCCTTTTCAATCTCACAATCCCTCAATTAATCTCTTACATCTACACCGTTCTAGACACTTCCACAATCCACTCACCTCAAATTTGACCAAAATTTCAGAAAAACTCAGCATCAACAATTCCCACTAATTTACAGTTTCATGCTGGAAACGGAAGTCCATTTTCAACTCAAAATTTAACTATTCCATTGAATAATAAAAATCAAATGTTAAAAATTAACTATTTGTCTGGTAATTAATGTATTTTGTTAAAAATTCATTTTTTTAACATTTAGCATTGTGGTTAACACATCATTTCTTTTGTTAAAAATGTAACTATTTTGTTAAAAATTCATGATTTCGTTAAAAATTCATTTTTTTCATTGATTTAAGATTTACGGCTTGAGTTTAAATTTAATTTCATTGGTTAAAAATATAACTAATTGGTTAAAAATTTGTGTTTTTGGTTTTATAATAAATCTTCTTTGGCAGAAAATTTAACTATTTTCTTGAAATTTCAAATTTTTATACTAAAAATTTTTTTTCGGAAAATTGTACTATTCCACGAAGTAGTTAAAATTAAATTTCAACATTAACTATTTGAATGAAAATTAATGTATTTTTTTCAAAATTCATCTTTTTTTGGTGTAGCAATTAACTTCTTTTTATATCTTTTTACCCGAAATTCATTTCTTTGTTTCAAAATTGAGTTTTTTCTTGAAAATTCATAATTTTAGGTTAAAAATTTATTTCTTTGGTTGAAAACTTCAATATTTTCTTGAAAATTTATTTCTACTTAAATTAAATTTTTTTACTCCAAAACTTAACTAATAAAAAAAGTCATTAAAATAGAATGTTAAAATTTAACTATTTGATTGAAAATTGATGTATTTAGTTCAGAATTCATATTTTTTGGTATAGAATTTAACTTCTTTTTATATTCTTTTACTCAAAATTCATTTCTTCGTTTAAAAATTAATATATTTAGGTTGAAGATTCGTAATTTGAGGTTAAAAAATTATTTATCTGGTTGAAAATTTTAATATTTTCTTGAAAATTTGTTTTTTCACTCAAATTAAATTTTTTTAATTGTAATCTTAACTACTCAACATATTAATTAAAATCTAATGTCAAACTTTTAGTATTTAAATAAAAATTAATGTATTTTGTTAAGAATTCATTTTTTGTTGAATATTTACGATTTAATTTAAATTTCCTTTCTTTAGTTAAAAGTGTAACTACTTTGTTAAAAATTCGTGTTTTTTGGTTTAACATTCATCTTTCTTAGCAGAAAATTTAACTTCTTGGTCAAAAATTTATTTTTTTGGTCGAAATTTCACTTTTTTAATTGAAAATTAAATTTTTTATTAAACATGATTTTTTGTTGTTAAAAATTAACTATTCCATGAAGTATTGATAACCAAATGTCGAGATTGAACTGTTTGAATGAAAATGAATGCATTTGGTTAAAAATTAATTTTTTTGTTGGTTAAAGATTTATGATTTTATTTGAAATTTCATTTTTTTTAAATTCATACAGGTTGTTTCAAATTCATCTTGTTTGGCACAGAATTTTATCTTTTGGTTCAAAATCAATTTTTTTCGAAAATTCATTTCATT
Organism: Belonocnema kinseyi; assembly: GCF_010883055.1. Classification (NCBI taxonomy): domain Eukaryota; kingdom Metazoa; phylum Arthropoda; class Insecta; order Hymenoptera; family Cynipidae; genus Belonocnema; species Belonocnema kinseyi. The sequence goes on along the minus strand of NC_046665.1, from coordinate 123,998,925 downwards.
GTTTGAAGATTAAACTTTTCATTAGACATTAATTTTGTTGTTGAAGATTTATATTTTTATATTAAAGATTCATAATTTGAGGTTGAAAATTTAGTTACTATCTTAAAATTTCGTTTTTTTATTAAAATTAATTCTCCTGACTGAGAATTTAACTATTCTCAAAATTTAACTAATTCAATAAGCATTAATTTTTTGAACAAAAAATCTTATCATTTTTTCAAGTTACTTTAAACAAAAATTTTTCAAAAAGATTTATTTGGTTCAAAGTTCATCATGTTTTTAAAAGAGAAATTACCTTCTTGGTTAGAAATTTTTTTTCGTAATTTCATTTCTTTAGTTGAAAAATAAACTTTGTATTAAACATTAATTTTTTTGTTAAAAATTTATATTTTCAGGTTAAAGATTCATAACTAGAGTCTTAAATTTAATTATTTTCTTAAAATTTTGTTTTTATATTGAAAATAATTTTTCTAACTGAAAATTTAACTTTCCCATCAAACAATGAAAATAAAATCTCAAAATTCAACTATTTAAATAAAAATTAATTTTTTAAACAAAAAATCGTATCATTTCATTAAGCTTCTTTATATAAAAATTTTTGAAAAAGATTTATTTGGTTCAAAATTCTTTTTTTTTTTTTAGAGAGAATTTCCTTTCTTGGTTAGAAATGTATTTTTTGTTCGAAAATTCATTCCTTAGATTGAAAATTAAAGATTTTATTGAAGATTAATTTTTTTGTAAAAAATTCATAATTTGAAGTTGATAATTTAACTATTTTCTTCAAATCTCGTTGTTTTTATTGAATGTAATGTTTATAACTAAAAGTTTATTTATTCCCTTAAGTATTGGAAATAAAATCTCAAAATTCAACTATTTGAATGAAAATGAATTTTTTAACGAAAAATCTTATCATTCCATTAAGCTTCTATAATAAAAAATTTTCAAAAAGATTTATTTGCTTTAAAATTCATCTTATTTATAAAGTTAATTTACCTTCTTGGTTAGAAAGTTTATTTTTCGTAATTTAATTTCTTTAGTTGAAAATTAAACGTTTTATTGAAGATTAATTTTGTTTTTAAAAATTCATAATATTTGAATGAAATTTAATTTTTGTAAGTAAAAATTCTATCATTCCATTAAGCTTCTTTAAGAAAAATTTGTCAAAAATATTTTTTCGCTTTAAAATTTATCTTTTTTAAAAAGGAAATTTACCTTGTTTGTTAGAAATCTTTTTTTTCGTAATTTTATTTCTTTGGTTCAAAAATGTACTTTGTGTTAAACATGAATTTTTTGTTAAAAATTTATATTTTCTGGTTAAAGATCCATAATTTGAGTCTTAAATTTATTTATTTTCTTACAATTTTGTTTTTATATTGGAAATAATTTCTATAACTAAAAATTTAACTATACCATTAAGCAATAAAATAAAAGCTTAAAATTCAAGTATTTCAATAAAAATTACATTTTTAAACAAAAAATGTTATCATTTCATTAAGCTTCCTTAAACAAAAATTTTTTAAAAAGACTTATTTGGTTCAAAATTCTTTTTTTTCTAGAAAGAATTTACTTTCTGGGTTAGAAATTTATTTTTGGTTCGAAAATTTATTTCTTAGGTTGAAAATTAAACATTTTATTGAAGATTAATTTTTTTGTAAAAAATTCATAATTTGAAGTTGATAATTTAACTATTTTCTTCAAATCTCGTTGTTTTTATTGAATGTAATGTTTATAACTAAAAGTTTATTTATTCCCTTAAGTATTGGAAATAAAATCTCAAAATTCAACTATTTGAATGAAAATGAATTTTTTTAACGAAAAATCTTATCATTCCATTAAGCTTCTATAATAAAAAATTTTCAAAACGATTTATTTGCTTTAAAATTTATCTTTTTTAAAAAGGGAGTTTACCTTCTTTGTTAGAAATCTTTTTTTTCGTAATTTCATTTCTTTAGTTGAAAAATAAACTTTGTATTAAACATTAATTTTTTTGTGTAAAATTTATTTTTTGTGGTTAAAGATTCATAATTTCAGTCTTAAATTTATTTATTTTCTTAAAATTTTGTTTTTATAATGAAAATAATTTTTATAACTAAAGATTTAACTATGAAAATAAAACCTGAAAATTCAACTATTTCAATAAAAATCACTTTTTTAAACAAAAAATGTTATCATTTCATAAAACTTCCTTAAGCAAAATTTTTTGAAAAAGATTTATTTCGTTCAAAATTCTTTTTTTTTAGAGAGAATTTCCTTTCTTGGTTAGAAATGTATTTTTTGTTCGAAAATTCATTTCTTAGATTGAAAATTAAACATTTTATTGAAGATTAATTTTTTTGTAAAAAATTCATAATTTAAAGTTGATAATTTAACTATTTTCTTCAAATCTCGTTGTTTTTATTGAATGTAATGTTTATAACTAAAAGTTTATTTATTCCCTTAAGTATTGGAAATAAAATCTCAAAATTTAACTATTTGAATGAAAATGAATTTTTTAAAGTAAAAATTTTATCATTCCATTAAGCTTCTTTAAGAAAAATTTGTCAAAACGATTTATTTGCTTTAAAATTTATCTTTTTTAAAAAGGGAATTTACCTTCTTTGTTAGAAATCTTTTGAAAATTAAACATTTTATTGAAGATTAATTTTGTTTTTAAAAATTCATAATATTTGAATGAAATGTAATTTTTTAATGTAAAAATTTCATCATTCCATTAAGCTTCTTTAAGAAAAATTTGTCAAAAAGATTTATTCGCTTTAAAATTTATCCTTTATTAAAAAGGGAATTTACCTTCTTTGTTAGAAATCTTTTTTTTTCGTAATTTCATTTCTTTAATTGAAAAATAAACTTTGTGTTAAACATGAATTTTTTTTGTTCAAACTTTATATCTTAAGGTTAAAGATTCATCATTTGAAATTGAAAATTGAACAATTTTCTTAAAATCTGGTTATTTCATTAAAAATAATTTTTCGAACTGAAAATTTAACTATTCCGTTAAGCATTTGAAATAAAATCTCAAAATTCAACTATTTGAATGAAAATGAATTTTTAACTAAAAATCTTATCATTCCTTTAAGCTTCTTTAATAAAAATGTTTCAAAAAGATTTATTTGCTTTGAAATTCATCATTGTTTTAAAAGAGAAATTACCTTCTTGCTTAGAATTTTTTTTTCGTAATTTCATTTCTTTAGATGAAAAATAAACTTTGTGTTGAACATTAATTTTTTTGTTAAAATTTATATTTTCAGCTTGAAGATTCATAATTTCAGTCTTAAATTTAATTATTTTTAAAAAATTTTGTTTTTATATTAAAAATAATTTTTCTAACTGAAAATTTAACTTTTCCATTAAGCAATGAAAATAAAATCTTAAAATTCTACTATTTCAATAAAAATTAATTTTTTAAACAAAAAATGTTATCATTTCATTAAGCTTCCTTAAACAAAAATTATTCAAAAAGATTTATTTGGTTCAAAATTCTTTTTTTTTTCTAGAGAGAATTTACTTTCTGGGTTGGAAATGTATTTTTTGTTCGAAAATTCATTTCTTAGATTGAAAATTAAACATTTGATTCAAGATTAATTTTTTTGTTAATAAATGATAATTTGAAGTTGGAAATAGAAATATTTTCTTAAAATTTCGTTTTTTTGATAATAATGTCCATAACTGAAAATGCATTTATTCCATCAAGAAATGAAAATAAGACCTCAAAATTCAACTATTTCAATAAAAATTAATTTTTTAAACAAAAAATGTTATCATTT
>NC_046665.1:123974831-123995064 GCF_010883055.1 Belonocnema kinseyi | reverse complement strand
TTTCGTTTTTTTGATAATAATGTCTATAACTGAAAATGCATTTACCCCATCAAGAAATGAAAATAAGACCTCAAAATTCAACTGTTTCAATAAAAATTAATTCTTACACTAAAAATCTTATCATTCCATTAAGCTTCTTTGATAAAAATGTTTCAAAAAGATTTATTTGCTTTAAAATTAATCATTGTTTAAAAGATTAATTTTTTTGTTAAAAAATGATAATTTGAAGTTGGAAATAGAAATATTTTCTTAAAATTTCGTTTTTTTGATAATAATGTCTATAACTGAAAATGCATTTATTCCCTTAGGCAATGGAAATAAAATCTCAAAATTCAACTATTTGAATGAAGATTATTTTTTTAACTAAAAATCTTATTATTCCATTAAGCTTCTTCAAAGAAAAAAATCAAAAAGATTTATTTGGCTCTATTAACTGAGGAATATTTGTGGAAGGGTTTATCACCGGATACCAGTTGATAGCAGCGTCCGTCGCACCTGTAACTACAATATATATCTATTGGTTGTTACCTCTGCTCTGCATATAATTATGTTCAGCGACCGAGGTCGTCATAGCAAAATGGCTGACGGCGGAAACCGTCTAGAGAGGCTCGGTTCTTTCGTGGTTTACGTTCGCCAGTTCTACCAAGCCAACAGTTCCGAAGCAGCGTGTGCCGGGTACGGGAACGGCTTCTTGTTCCGCTCCTTCAACGATTTTTAAATTCTCTAAGAAAATAAAAAAATCCCCTCCCTTTATCTAAAGGGCTCTGTGAATACATGTTCCACCCCCAAATTTCGAGCGACCCCTTTTCGCGGTTTAACGACCCCTATCATTTCTCCTTCTCTCTCTTAAATGCACATCGATTAAAATGCGAATTTTGTGTGGGTGATACTCAACTTTTTTCCACCGGATATAATCTGTTTTAATCTAGGAGAAAATATCAGGAGGAGTTCTAAAAAAAACCAGGTAAATTTGACAAATATTTTTAAACTCGATTAAACTGGCGCCACAGCAGGGAAAATAAGTTTCTGTGGACAGATCAATTTTTAGTGTGGACTGTTCATTCGATTTGGGCGTTTTTTTGTGTCTAAAACTTTTAAAATTTTGAAAAGATTTGTGTATTTCGATTTTTTATTAAAAAAAAAAACGGCATCTTTTTGTATTCGGCAAAAAAGTTGCCTTTTTTCAACTTTTTGGAAATACCATTTTTGAAGATTTCCAGATTTATAAAAGAAGGCTATTTATTTGTACTAAAAATATAAATAAATATGTTTTGGGAATTTACAAAGCATCATAGAAAACAGTCATCGAAAAGATAATTGAGATAATTAATAATTAAAAGTTAATTCTGTAGAAAATTCAACCTATTTATTAAAAAATAGCCAAACTATGAATGTTTTAATGAAAATTGCTTAAATCTTTAATAATTCTTGAGAATTTGCAAAGCTTTATAATAAGAAGTCATAGGAAATATATTCTTAGTTAATTCTGTAAAGTAATTGAGAAAATTCCCAGTGGGCACAAAATTTGGCGACATATTTACGACATCGTTGCGACAACTGTACGACAACTTTACGACATCCTATGTCCATATCGTTTCGGTGGCCTTGCGATATCGAAAAGACATCGTCAGATCATACGACTCATTTACGACATCGTAAAGACACCTTAACGAAATGGGCTTAAGATGTCGTAAAATTGTCGTAAAGATGTCGTAACAATGTCGCAAAGACGTCGCCAAACTTTGTGCCTATTGGGTTCTTTGGAAAATAGTCCAACTCTGACAAAGAATCATCGGAAAAATATTTTTAATCGATTTTGTAAACAAAAGTTGAGATCATTCGTTCGGAAATGACCAAACTCTGGATTCGTTTATAACAATTCTTTAAATCACTAATAATTTTTATAATTTTTTCGAAAAGTAGCCGAAGTCTAACTTTGTTTTTTTAAAATTGCTTTAATCGACTCCACAGTGAGATAAAAAATTTTTTGCGGACAAATAAATGTTTAATGTAAGCAGGTCATTTGATTTGGATGTTTAATTTTTTGCTTAAAGCTTTTTAAATTTCGATAAGATTTGTGTTTTTGGATTTATAATAAAAAACTTCATAATTTTTTGTTTAAAAATAAAGTTGATATTTTTTAACTTTTGACTAGTACCGTACTTCAAGATTTTAAGATTAATCAAAGAAGGCCTTTAGTTTGTCCTAAAACTATCTATAAAGAATTATCTCTTTAGAATCTGCAAATAACATAGAAAAAAATCACCGGAAAAATGTTCTTATTTAATTGTGTGAAAAATTGATTCGATTCATTGAAAAATAGCCAAACTATGAATTTGTTTATGAAAATTATTTAAATCTTGGAAATTGTTCGGAAATTTGTAAAGCATCGAAAAAAAAGTCATCCAGAAGACATTCCTAATCGATCTTTAAATAATTAATAAATCTCAAAAATTTCCTAAGAATTATAGAGAAGAGTAATTTTAATGAAATTCTTAGTCGATTTCGTGAAAAAATTGAGACTTTTTTTCGAAAAGTAGCCAAACTCTGAATTTGTTTATTAAAATTGCTTAAACCGGCTCCACCTTTGGGTCCATTGTGGGAAAAAAAGTTTTTGCATAAAAAATGGCGTTTAATTTTTTGTGTAAATTTTTCTAAATTTCGACCAGATTTGTGTTTTTTTATATTAAAAAAAAGGTTCCTAATTTTTTATTTTGCAATAAGGGTGACTTTTGATTGAAATTTTTATTAGTTCCATTTTTCAAGAGTTTCAGATTAGAATTATTTGTTTCATGATATTATTAATTGTAATTATAAACAAACTAAAGAAGACAAGTTATTTTTCGGATTTTATAAAAAAATTTTTCACATTCAAATCGAAATTTTTGGTATACGATGTGAAAAAAAAACAAAATTTGTGTACAAAAATTGTTTAAACAATCAATAATTCTTGTGCAAAGTAACGTAGGAATGAGTTATTAGAAATACATTCTCTGTCAATTCCATAAACAAATTAAGTCTATTCTTTAAAAAATAGCCAAACTTTGAATATTTTAATGCAATTTGTTTAAATAATTAATTATTTTTGGGAATTGGCAATTAATTGTGATGAAACTTTAATTTATCTCAACTGTTGTACCAAATCTTTGGAATTGAAGGAGCTAAAAATAATGTAAAATAAGTTATAAAAAAATATATTTTTTAACATGAAATGTTCACGTAATACGTGACACATCCGTTTCATCATATCAGAACTTCCGGTGTGGCCACGAGCAGAACTTTTATAATAGTATAAGGTTTATCTGAAAGAAGTTGCTACATACGTGAGAGATAATTTATGCAATTTTAAATTATTTCTATTATTAAATTAAAATTATAAAATAAATTAAAAATAACATTTTAATAAAAGTGATTAATTTAAAAATATAAAGGATTAAAAATATATTATTTAAATTTATTGAATACGAAGTTTAAAAAAGTTTAAACAATAGTGAATACTTTCGAATTAAAATCGTTTGGAATAAAAAAAATTGTTAAAGAATTTTTAATTTAAAAATTTTCTAATCAGGCAATTTTTGATTGGGTGAAATTTTGAAAAACTTTAAACTTTTAAAATTCTGAAAATTTAGACTAAAATGTTAAAAGTTGGAATCTTTTTAAGGAGTTGTGAATTTGATCATTTCAAATTAAAAACGTTTAACACTGAAGAATTTTATTTTAAATTGAAGAATCTCGAAATTGAATTGTTTCTCATTTAATTTGGAAAATAGGACAATTTCAAAACATTAAAAATGGAATATTTACTAATCCAAATTTTGAAAATTGAATAATTTAAAATCACAAAAAAATTAACTTTTATTAGTACCAATTACATTTTTTCAAAATGAAATAACTTAACTTTTTTTATTTTAAATCATTTTTAATTAAAACAAATTGACTTGCATCATATTTAAATAAGAGCGTTTTAGGTTGACAAATTTTGAATTAAGAAATTCCAAACTTATTTGAAAATGAAAGCCTTTTTAAATTAGGATCTTGAAACTAAGCCGTTAAAAAAATTATTGTTTAAATTATTCATCAGGATCATAAAAATTCCAATAATTTTAAGTAAAAGTTCGAATTAACTGTTCTAAATTAAAAATTTTAATCTTTATTGGTTGAAATATCTACTATTACATTTTTCGTATAGAATTTATCTTCTTCGTTAAAAATTAATTTCTTCATATGAATATTTAACTATAACATTTTTTGGTGGAAAATTGATCTTTTTTAATTTAAAATAAATAATAATAATATAACAGTTTGGTTTATAATTTATGTATTTTGTTCAAAATCATTTTTTTTAAATCAATTTTTTGGTTAAAATTGCGACTGCTTGATTAAAAATTAAACTATCTTTAGTTAAAAAAAAAAATATATTTTATGGCTGCAATATTATTTATTACATTTTTTGTTAAAAATTCATCGTTTTAGGTTGAAAATTCGTTTTTTTGTTCTTTGTAAAAATGAATTTTATAAATGAAAATTGAAGTTTTTGGTTGAAAATTACTCTTTTTTTAAATTCAACTTATTTTACAAAAACTAATGTTTTTGACTGCATAATTTGATAAACAAAATTCTCATTTTATAGAAATATTTTTTTTATAAGTATTTTTTTTGTAATACAACTTAACGATTGCATGTTTGTTTAAAAATGTATCTTTTTTAGTTTAAAAATGTAACTGTTTGGTTGAAAATTCGTCTTTTTTGGTAGAAAATCAATCCTTTCGGTTACAAATTCAACAATTTAATTAAAAATGTATGTATTTGATTACAAAATCGTTTTTTTGGAGAAAAATTAATCTTCTTTTTTAAAAATTCAACTCTTTGATTAACATTTTAGGGATTTTGTAGAAAATTAAATTATTTGTTAAAAATTAATTTTTGATCATAAAAATTTAATAATTTCATTTTTTGTTAAAAATTTTTTTTTGGTTGTGTGTAAAAAGTCGAAATTTTGGTTAAAAGTTTTGTTGCTGCTTTTTTTTTGTTGTAAAAAATCAATCAAAATAAATCAAAATTTAACTCTTTTTAGTACTTCTACAAAGTACGTACGGACTTTGTAGAAAATTCAAATATTTGGTACAAAGTTGATTTATTTTGATGACAGTGTGCCTTTTTGGTAAAAAATATTATTCTTGGTTGGAAATTAAACTTTTTGGTTACAAATTTATTTATTTTGTAGAATATTCATTTTTTTGTTACAATTATAAAATACAAATAAAAAATACAATATATAAATATTATGAATATGGTGATAAACATTTTTTTTTAATAAAAATGTAACTATTGCATTTTTGGTTGAAAATTGATATTTTTTAGTTTAAAATTTAACTATCTGGTTAAAAACTTATTTATTTTGTAAAAAATTATTCTTAATTCCAGTTTTTTTTTGTAATGAAAATTTGATTTTTTTGGAATAACACCGAAATAAATTTACCAAAAGAATTTAGTCGGCAAAAATTACTTAAGATAAAGTTGGGGGGGGGGGGGGGGGCAAAAATTCTGAAGCCTAACAAAAAATTGCATAAAAATGATTACCTAATTTAAGCATGGACCCTTACATCAATATTAATAAATAAACTTTCAAATTGAAATTATGTCAATTAAAATAAATTATTTTCAAAAATAATTTTCTTTCGCACAATATTTAATTAAAATTAATGAAAATGGTAAATTTTTATTACAGTCCGTTCGAATTTTCTTTTTTTTACTGCACATAACATTTACAAAAATTGCAAGGTCTTTTATTTATTGTTGAAATTGTACAAATGCTCAGTAAATTGCTCTCAGAAATGAGCACCAATTTAAGATAACAATGTGAGAGTTGAGAGTTTCCCATGTTGTTAAATCGATTGTCCTTGACCAAATTTGCAGGCTTTGGTTCTCTCATGATTTAACTGGAATAAACTCATCGATATTTTGTTCTCCAATCATTTTCAGTAAATTTAAATTCTGTGGAAATTAACAATTTTCAAATTGTTAATTATAATTTTCCAAATTCAACTGTTTCAAATTTAATTAACTTATCTTAAAAAATTAATAATTTATTTGATAATTTATATTATTGTAGTTTATTAATAATCCATTATTAATAATAAAATTAAGTGCAATTTAGATAAAAAATTAATTGTTGACAAAGCAAAAAACGAGGTTTTAACAAAAACAGTTAAAGTTTAAACCAAAGAGGGAAATCATAAAAAAAACAAGTAGTTGAATTTTCAAAAATAAAAGATAAATTTTCAACCAAATAGTTAAATTTGCAACTTAAAACGTGAATTTCCAACACAAAAATACGATTAAATTTACTTTCTGATTACATTTTCCATGAATAAACAATTTAAAATTTAAAGCTTTCCATTTGAAATATTTTTTTATCGAAATGAATTGAAATTGTACCATTTATGAATGAAAGCTTTCAAAATTACAAAATTTGTAATTAGAGGTTCTCAAGATTGTAAAAATTCAGAGTAAAATTACGGAAATCGGAAATATTTTTTAGAAAGAAGTTGTAAATTTTATCATCCCCAAATAAAAAATTTTTAAATTAAGTAATTTAATTTTTTATTTAAGAATTTGGAAAATGAATGATTTCTAATGGAAATTTCGAAATTAGCACAATTTCAAAACATTCAAAATTGAATATTCTTATATCAGAATATTGAAAATTGGAAGAGAAAAATGGTTCATTTTCAAACCAGATAAATAAATTTTCTACTGTTTCTACTGTTTTTGATTTAGATAAAAAAATTAATTTTCACAACAAATAACAAATTTGTTTTGGACCAAAAATTTAAATTTTAAACAAAAGAGGTAAATTTAAGAAAAACATGTAGCCGAATTTTGAACAACAAAAAAGCCAATCAGGTGCTCAAAACAACAATGATTCTAAAATTTTCGAGAGATATTGTGACACTAAATTTTTTTAGATATGCTAAAGTTGTTTTTATAGTCCACTTAGAAAACAAATTCTCATTGTTTTCCAGTCAAAGAAATGTCTCTTGAATCGAAGAATTTTACTTTGGATATAAAAAATGATTTTTTCTCCCAGTGAATATTTTTCTTTTATTTAAAATAATTTTCTTCGTTTGGAAGTTATTTGTGGTGAAGTAAAAAATAACAGAAATTCTTTAATGTGATAAATAAACTGCCTTGTTAAAAAATCGTTTTTTTTTGTTAAAAATTAATTTTTGAACATAAATTGAACTATTTTAGTTCAAAATTGAGCTTTTTGAGCTTTTTAAAAATAATGTAAAATAATATACTAGATAGTTGCATTTTTTCTGAACTTTCTAACTTTTTTTTCACTTTTCCATTAAAGTAAAGTAACAATTCAAGTTAATAAGAAAAATTTCTCGAAAAAGGGAAGCTTTTTAAAAAAAGGGGAATAAGAAAATGACTTTGAAGCCTGTTATTACTCTGTTTTAATAACTAATTAAATAGAATTTGTTTTGAATATTTTATTTTAATCATATTTATCAGTCATCATCATGATCAATCATTTCCCTGCATTAGCTAGATTGTTTAATACATTTATTAATCAGTGTTAAAATAATTTTTTTTATTAATAATGTATGGTAATTTTACAGGTAAATTACCATAAATTACCCAAAATTAAATTGAGAAATATCTATAAATTTCTAGAAAAGTTTTGGTAATTTATAGTAATTTGACATTTGAATATGGTAAATTATTATAAATCACTCAAAATTCAATTTTAAACATTTTTATAAATTTCCGGACAGTTATGAAATTTTTCGGTAATTTATGGTATCTTGCCATAAATAAAAATAATATAATAATAAATACAGGTAAATGTTAATTTTCTCTGAAAAATATCTTCTTCGCTCCGCCGGGAATCGAACCACAGGTCTACTGATTGCCGGTCGGGTGGTCTTAGCACCAAGCTACTAGACACATTAAAAAAAGAATCATTTTTCAGAGACGCGCTTTTTTTTGCAAAGTTTTTGTTTTGAAAAAAAAATCTATAATTATATGATGCTCACACCCCATGAAGTTTACACGTATTTCCCATAAAAAAGAAGTTTTTATAATTTTTATTCAGAATCGTCAATTATAGCAAAATGAAGTTAAATTCAACATGTATTTTCACTGGCTATAGGATAAGAAAAAATATTACTTTTGAAATCCATAAGTCTGTTTTATAGGGTCCCAAAAAAAACCCATGAGTGAAAAAATAAGTTTTGTGAGTTTTTAGCGCTAATTATGACTTTTTATGGGCAGTTTTTTCAAAAATATTCCACTTTTTCAAATTTCCAATTAAAGTGAGATAATGCTAAATTATTGTGAACAAACATAGTTTTTTTAACAATTTATTATTGTTAATAATTTTGTCTTTAAATAATTCTAGAAATTGTATTTTTGTAATTATTATTAATAATATATTTTTTGTTAATAATGTTATTTTTCTTATTGGTATAAAGTTGACGATTATAGAAAATTTTTAACTATTTATCTATTTTTTACTTAAAGTGACTTAATATTTAATTAAATTTAGCAAAAATAATTTTGTAAAAAAATTATTATTATTTATAACAGTCCTCATCTATAATAAAGCCAAATGGTTGCGGATTTTTTGGAAATTCTGCATTTTTTGTCCATTTTTCACTTAGTGAGATAACAATGAATGCAAGTTAACAAAAATAGTTGTTTAAATAAATTATGATTGTTTATAAATATTTTTCCTTGCATAAGCGCTAGAAAGTTGCGTTGTTTCTAAAATGTTCAACTGGAATTTCTCTGTTCAGTTATGAACAAATAATAAATAAACATTAGAGAGAAAATCATATTTTAAACCATTTAAAATAATATATTTTTCTGAAATAAAACAGATATTTAAAGTTTCTTGAAATTTTCTATATGGATCATCTTAAATGTAAATTTCCCTAAAAGTTGTGACTGACATTCTTTTTGTTATAGTTAACATTAATAATTAGAAAATTTTCTAAATTTGTATTAATTATTAACTCAATAAGTAAAAACAGAGTAAAAAGTTGACAAAAAGTTGAAAAATTTAGAAAAAGTCGCAAATTCTATCAATTATCTAAGGACAGATAATATTATTTAAAATAATAATAAATTGGTTTAGGAAATTAATTTGATTAACTTTAATTAATTATTTAGCTCAATCTAATTAAAAATTGGACAAAAAGTATATTTAAAAAACTGCCATATTCTAGCATTATTATAAGAGAAAATTATTAACAATAATAATAAATTGTTCAAACAATTATGTTTGTTATCACTAATGATGTATTATCTCACCCTAATTAAAAATTGAACCAGAAGTAACAGATTTCTGAAAAAAAAAACCTCTAAACATCATAATTAGCGACAAAAACTCGCAAAACTCATTTTTTTATTTATGGGGTTTTGTGGGACCTCATAAAACATACTTATGTAGGTGATATATAAAAAGAAATACTTTAATCGTATTAACCACATATTGACGGTTCTGAATAAAATTTACCAAAAAATTTTTTTCTTATGGGAAAATAGGCGTTACTTCATCGGATTTACGCCACCTCTAAATATAATTTTTTTCGAAACAAAAAAAAATGTATTTTTTTGTGTGAATGAGAAAAAATTTCCGAGTGATATGCATACAAATTGTGGATAAAAATGAATTTGAAACATCCTTGTTTTATGATAAATTAAATTTTTGTGTGTTAAATTTAGCCCTGGATTTTTTAAATTTTGAGTTATAGGAAATATTTACTAATTAATAATCATTTCCTGTAATTAATTCAACAAGAATTTTTTCGCACATTAACCATTAATAATTTTTTTAATTAACCAAATTAATAAAATATGAAAAATATTGAGGCATTGAATCGAAAAAACGTAATTTTTGTTAATAAAAATAAATATAAATATTTCGAAATAGCTACAAAAATAATTGGACCAATTTATTCACATTGACATATTTTTCATTAAAAAACGATTAGTATAACGATTACCAACGATTCTTGATAACTTGTTTATATATTTATAGACAATTTTAATTTTTAAAAAATGTTATTTCAAAATTTCTTGTTAAAAAATAAAAATTATTAAGTTATAAAACTGGAAAATTGGTCCTTAAAATACTTTTTCAGATTAAAAAAATATATATATATATATATATTTTTTTTAATCTGAAAAAGGGAAAACATCTAAAAAATTGGGGACTCAGGGGAAATTTCTGAAAAAGGGAAGCTTTTTCAAAAAAGGGGTATAGGGGAATGACCTTGAAGCCAGTTATTACTCTTTTTTTTAATAACTAATTAAATATACATTTTTTTTAATATTTTAAAAATATTAAAAAAAAACCATTCTCATCAGTCATTATGATGATCAATCATTTTAAATAAGCAGCCGACGTACATTGATACTGACGATAAAAATTGACAGCAAATTTAAATGATTATTTTCTCTTTTATTGGTTATCTGACATCATAGTAGGTAGGTGCTTCTTTGTTCCCAAAGTAATATTTAAAATAATTTCCTGCTAAAAATTAAATATAAAAAATATAAATATAATTTTTTTTCCTAATACAGGGCAGTGTATTGCCATATTAAATTAGGAATCCTTCTAATCATCGGTAATGAAAGTTGCTTGATTTTGCACTCGGAAATATTGTCAAGGTTATTCTCACTCATTGTGAAAAAATATCAGTTTTATGTAACTGCTTTTTTAAGGTTGTAATTAATAAATAATATATTTTCAATAATTTTTTGTATGTCATTAAGAAATTTGAATTTTATTTTTTAAATTAGGGGAGACCACTCTACAGTGGATAATGCAAGCTGCATCTAATAATTTTTAATTAAGAGTACAAATAAATTAATTTACATACATAAGTATTTTAAATTATTAATTTTGTGGATTTATTATCACTCTAGAGTGGTTTTCAATTTATTCCAAATAGACAAAAGAAACAAATTTTTGTCCCTGCATTGACTAGTTTGTTTAATTCAGTCATTAATAAATTATAAAAATTGAAAATTCTGCATGTAAATTCATGGTTATTTAAATTTCTTAAGCTATTCTAAAATAAAAAATTACATTTTCATATTAATTTTAATTTTTAAATAAAAAAATATTTGTGGTTTACTTTGCAGAATAACAATAATAATAGTAATAATGATAATCGCTCTCAAAAGTTATGCAACTTTGCAAGGACGCTTTTAAACATTTTATCGCATGCAGAAAATTCTTTGTTTCGACTTCAATAATAAGACTTTGAAAGTCCGAAAGGAATTATGCAAAACAGATAGAAATATTACTAAAATTTTAAAAATAAATTTACAGATTGAAGACACTTTTAATTTATATCAGTGAAAATTTGACTGATTCAAATTTCAAGCATGCTTTAACTAAAAAATCAGTCATTTCTACTGACAGAACAGTAGTTTCTAAATATAAATCATTCAGTATTAATAGCTGAATTAAACAGGTACTTGAAATGACTGATTTTCAGTAAATAAAAGTGACTGATTTTTCTGCCATAAGAAAATAGTATATTCTGCACCTAGGACATGCGATATTTTTTATAACAAATGAATGTCTACAAATTTTCGAAAATTTATGGAAATTTTCGGTAATTTATTTCAGTTTTGCAAGTAAATATGGTTAATTACCATAAATTGCTCCAAATTCAATTTTAAATATTTTTATATGATTCTGGAAATTTATGAATTTTCGGTAATTCATGGTGACATTACAGGTAATTTATAGCAACTTACCATAAATGGCCCCAAATTGAATTAAAAAATATTTATTATTTCCTGGAAAGTTAAGATAATTTTACAGGTAAATACGGTAAATTACCATAAATTACCCAAAATTCAATTTAAAAACGTCCATAAATTTCTGGAAAAGTTTGGGTAATTTATGGTAATTTTACAGCTAAATACGTTAAATTACCATAATTTGCCCAAAATTAAATTTTAAACAATTTTGTACATTCCGGAAACTTATAACATTTTTGGCTATTTATGGTAATATTACACGTAATTCATGGTAACTCACCACAAATTACCCAAAATTCAATTTAAAAATATCTTTAAATTTCCGGACTTTATGGTAATTTTACAGTTAAATATGGTGAATTACTATAATTTACCCAAAATTCGTTTTTAAACATTTTTATACATTCCGGAAATTTATAACATTTTTGGTAATTTATTGTAACATTGCGAGCAACTTATGGATTTATGGTAACATTGCGGGCAATTTATGGTAACTTACCATAAATTGTCCAAAATTGAATTTAAAAATATCTATAAATTTTCGGAAATTAATGGTAATTTTACAGGTAAATTTAGCAAATTACCATTAATTTACACAAAAATATATTTAAAAATGTCCATAAATTTCTAGAAAAGTTTCGGTAATTTATGGCAATCTTACAGTCAAATATGGTAAATTAAAATAAATTACCCAAAATACAATTTTAAACATTTTTATATATTTCCGGAAATTTATTAAATTTTTGGTAATTTATGGCAACATACCATAAATACCTCAAAATTCAATTGAAAAATATCTATAAATTTCCGGACACTTATGGTAAATTACCATGAATTATCCAATATTCAATTTAAAAATGTCTATAAATTTCTGGAAAGGTTTTAGTAATTTATGGTAATTTTACAGTTAAATGTGACAAATTAAAATAAATTACCCAAGATACAATTTTAAACGTTTTTATACATTTTCAGAAATTTCTGAAATTTTTCGGTAATTTATGGCAACTTACCATAAATTTCCCATAATTCAATTAAAAAATATCTATATAGTTCCGGACATTTATGGCAAATTACCATAAATCACCCAGTATTCAATTTAAAAATATCTATAAATTTCTAGATTTTAAACGTTTCTATAAATTTCCGAAAATTTATGGAAATTTTTTGTTCATATGTGGTAGTTTTACAGGTAAATATGGCAAATAACAATAAATTGTCCAAAATTAAATTTAAATATGTTTATAAATTTCTGGAAATTTTTGGTCATTTATGACAGTTTCACAGGTAAATATGGTTAATTGCCATAAATTACCCAAAATTCAATTTTTCCTAATTTTTATACATTTCCGGAAATTTATTTGTGGTAAATTAGCGTAAATTATACAAAATTATATTTTAAACGTGTTTATACATTTCCGGAAATATATGAAATTTTTGGTACTTTATAGTAATATTACAGTTAATTTATGGTAACTTACCATAAATAGCCCAAAATTCAATTTAAGAATGTCTATAAATTTCCGGAAATTTTCGGTAAGTAATGGTAATTTTACAGTCTAATATGGTAAATTATCATAAATTACAAAAAATTCCATTTTAAACATTTTTATAAATATCTGGAAATTTATGAAGTAAAATTTATTTAATATAAAGAGAATATTATCAATAATTATAACAAATTGTTTAGCAATTCTTTTTGTAAACTTCAATTTATTAGACTCTAATTATTTACTTGATTTACCTTAATTGAAAATTTGACTAAAAATTAGTTATTGAAACTGCAATTTTGTAGCATTTTTCTAAGAGAATATTCTTAAAAATAATAATAAATTGTTTTAAAAATCACTCTTGTTAACATTGATGAACTATTACTTCTCTCTAATCAAAAATTGATTAACAGACAGAAATTTTTTGAAAAAACCGCGTCTTTCTAACTCCATTCTATGAGAAAATGGCTAAAAACAATAATAATTTGTTTCAAAAATTTATGTGAACATCTAATTATCAGTCTGAAATTGTATTTTATGTGCCAGAAACAATTTGCATTAAAAAACAGAAAAAAAAGTCATGATTAGCGCCAAAAACTCGCAAAACCCATTTTTCACTTATGGGGTTTTTTTGGGACAATATAAAACAGACTTATGGTATTAATATTTGAAAAGTGATATTTTTTATTTGTATTATATGGCTTATTGTAAAGAGAAACGTTGAGTTTCAACTCGATTGAGATAATATTAAGGATTCTGAAAAAGATTTACAAAAAAGTTTTTTTTTCTTATGGGAAATACGTGTTCAACTTCATGGGGCTTGCGGCACCTCTAAATATCATTTCTTTAAAACAAAACAAATGCATTGATTTTTGTGTGGATTCGAACAAATTTCTGGGGTGTCCCCATAAATATTAAAAACAAAAAATTCAATGCATTTTTTGACCACCCTAGTATTAATTATTTTCTCTTTGATTCTGATACTTTTCATCGTATTATTTCAAAATCTATTGGAAAATAGAAAAAAGGTTCAAAATTGACAAAATGACAGCGGTTTGTTTGAAAAATTTGAAAATCGATTTTCTCAAAAAACCCACCTTTAAATTTTTTGTCAATTTTCTTTTTGAACTTGTACTTTGATAATGATATATATTGTAAGCTTGATCATTTTAAATGATCCAATCTGTTAAATTTACAACTAAAAAAAGTCAAATTTTAACAACACATGAATTAGGTGATTTTTAAATAAATAATTCAATTTTAACAAGAAAAAAGCATTTTTTAACAAAATACAATGAATTTCCAATCAGGAAGATTATCTGTTTACCAAAAAGAAAAAATTTCTATGAAAAGGTTTAATTTTTAATTAAAAACATGCAACAATCAAGTTTAGTTTTTAACTAAAAAAGATAAATTTTTTTACAAAAGAGATGAATTTTCAACTAAAATGATCACTCTTGAACTAAAAAATATTGTTTTCATAAGGAAATTTAACTTTGAAGTAAGTAGATGAATTAGAAAAAACAGTAAATTTTGCACTAAGAAGATGAATTAAAAAAAGGATTTTTAATAAAATACATAAATTTCTAACTTCATCGTTGAATTTTTAAATAAAAAAGATAAATTAAAACCCCAAAAAGGAATATTTAAATCTGTAATAAAAATATAAATTTTCAATAAAAAATGTAATAGCTGATATTTCAAACCGAAATTATTTTAATTTTAAATAAAAAAAACAGTTGTCATATCAATTAAAATGTATTTTCAATTTTAATTAAAAACAGTATAGTTAAATTTTCCGTTAAAAATATTAATTTTCAACCAAAAAACAACGCATTTACAATAAAAAAGTAACACTTTTAGCTATAGGGATGAGTTTTTAACTAAAATTATGAATCTCTAACTAAAAATAAAAGTTTAAATAAAGTACATTTTTTAACCAAGTATTTTTGTTCAATTCTCAACCAAAAACGATGAATTCTTATCGAAAAATGTTCAAATAAGTTAATATTTGCCAGGAAATAGATTTTAATTTAATTTAAAAACTGTTATTATTATAAGCAAAATTATTGTAATTAATCAGCTATTTTTTTTTTTAAATTCATATTTTTGATCAAAGAATTAAATACTCCTTTTATGGTTGGAAATGTATCTTTTTTATTTAAAAATTCAACTATATAGTTAAAAATTTATTTCTTTTGTCAAGAATCCTTTTTTTTAAATCCATCTTCTTAGTGCAAAATTAATTGTTTTTTTTCTAATTCAACTACTTGTTTGAAAGTTAAATTTCCTTATTAAAAAATATTTTTTAGTTCAAGTGTGATCATTTCAGTTAAAAATTCATCTCTTGAGTGAAAAATTGATCTTTTTTAGTAGAAAACTAAACTCGATTTTTGCATGTTTTTAATTAAAAATTAAACATTTTCATAGAAAATTTCTCTTTTTGGTAAATAAATAATCTTCTTGATTGGAAATTCATTATATTTTGTTACAAATTCTTTTTTCTTGTTAAAAAATAATTTCTTTATTTGAAAATTCAACTAATCCATATGTCGTTGAAATTTGACTTCTTTAGTTGTAAATTTAACAGATTGGATCATTTAAAATGACTGATTTCATCAGTGAGTCAAATTGCTTTATGTGAAAAATAATTGTTGTCTCATTTGTCGAATCTGCATTTTTTGAATCAGTAAAAATTGACATGAAATCAGCGACTTTTTATTGAATCAAATTTAGCGTGTAAAGAAAATTTTATATTATTATTCTTTTATTATTTTCGAATGAACCGCAGCTTCGAAATTTTTATTATTTTCGATGATCACTGTACAAACTAAAGTACATCAGAAGACATTAATTTAGTAAAAAATTTCATAAATTAGTAATAGAAATTATTTAATAGGTTCTCCATTTTTTTTCTTAGTGCATTGCTGAAAAAGGAGCTACAAAGTGAAATTAAAAGCAATTTGATATTCACTGACTTTTTTCTGATTTTTTCTTGACAATTAATGTTCAAAGACTAGAATTTTAATCTTGTAACATTTTTAATATATAAACTTTCATAACCGGAATAAGCAATTGCAAATTTTTAATTAAAAATTGGAATTTTAAACCAAAAATACAATTCTACAATACAGTTGAATTTTTAACCCGAAAATATTAATTTTCTATCAAAAAGACAAGTTTTCCACCAATAGTTTAATTTTTGATCGAAGAATTATATTCTAATCTAGAAAGGTTCATTTTTTATCAAGAAGATTAATTTATTATAAAAACAAGTTGAATTTACATTGAAAAAAAATTAATTTTAAACAAAAAAACTGTTTTGAAAGAAATAGTTATATCTTTAACCAATAATATTATTTATTTATAAAGTTGTATATTTTTCAACCAAGTCGTTGAGTTTTTGACCAGAAAAATTACTTTTTGAGAAAGTAGTGGAATTTTTAATTCGATAATTTTACGCTCTGTCGCAAATTTTATTTTTTTGGTATTGTTTAGTCTTCCCGAAGTTACATTAAAAAAAATTAATTTTCCACACCAAAATTTAAAAAAAATAACTAAGTAAAAAAAATAATTTGCAAACCAAGAAAAAGAAAAATTCTCCACCAAAAACATGAATTTTTAAACAATAGTTAAATCCTCAAACATAAAAGATGTATTTTCAACGAAAAATGGAGAAGCTAAATTTTTAGAAAATAAAGTAGTTTTCAACAATAAAAAAGGGAACTTTTAAGAAAATACTCAATATTTTATTTAAAATTATTTTTTTCACCAGCAAATTATTTTTTATCAAAGTAGTTTAACTTTTAAACAAAAAAGACAAATTGTCAACCTAAAAGATAAATTTTTCACAATACAGTTTAATGTTTAACCCGAAAATTATAATTCTCTACTAAAAGAACAATTTTGAACAGAATAGTTTAATTTTCAAACAAACACTTAATTACATTTAATTCAAAAAAAATTAATTATTAATCAAGAATATTAATTTACTATAAAAAAAAGAATTTTCAACAAAATAAACGAATATAAATTTTTAACGAAGAAAGACCAATTTTTAATATTAAAGCAGTTTAAATTTCCACCAATTAGTGAAATTTTCGATCACAAAAATGACATTTTCACAAAATACTGGAATGTTCAAACAAATAGTAGAATATTGAACTAAAGATGTTTTTAAAAATAATTAGACTTTTTAATTAAGAAACATTAATTTTCAACCTAAAATATATTTATTTTAGAGTTTCCTTATTATAAAAAATATTCTTTATTTCTTCACGTTACGTCAAATATTAATTCTCAAAACTTGTAAAATTTTACCTACAAAATATTGCTACAAAATCCAAATTTTGAAAAATTCTCTGACTTTTCCAGATTTTTCTATGACGACTTTTTCGTTTTCCCTAACCATTAGTATTCAAAACCCAAAATTTTAATTTAAATTTAAAATGGAATGAAACAATTTTAGATTGAGATTTATAGATCTCAGATTTATTTATTTCCACCAAAAAGGATTACTTTTCAATCTACAAAATTGAATTTTTTATCCAAAAGAACGAATTTTCTAAGAATTAGTATAATTTTTGACGTAGAAGATGACTTTTAAACGAAATAGTTTAATTTTAAACAATTATTTGATTTTTTAACCCAAATTTTTAATTTTCATCCTACAACGACAATTTTTCAATGAAATCTTCAATGAAATATTTTAGTGGAAAACTCATCTCTAAGGATACGAATTTAACTATTTTGTAGAAAATTCGTTGTTTTTTTATAAAAAATTAATTTTTCGAATTGGAAATTCAACTACACACGTTTTTGGCTGAATTTTTTTTATTTAAAATAAAAATATTTTTTGTTGAAACATCAAATGTTCTTGATTAAAAAAAAAATATTTTTTTATTGAAATTACAAATTACAAATCTTGCTTAAATTTGTTGCCTGAATTAAACTATTTAAAAAAAATTAAAATTAAATCCTATTTTAATTGAAATAACAACTACTTGAATGAAAGCTGTACTTTGTTAAATTTATTTTTTTTTGTATTAGATATTTATTAATTTAGTAGAAAACTTATATCTATTGTTGAAAATTTAACTATTTTGTGGAAAATTCGTTATTTTCTTGGTTGTTAATTAATTCTTTCACCACAAAAATTGGTAGAAAATAAATCTTGGCTGTAAAGTGTTTTTTTCTGTAGTTAAATTCAATTGTTTTTTTAAATGAAAATAAAAATCTTTTTTGTTAAAAATTTAACATTTTTCTATTAGGATTAATCTTTTTTGGTTAAAAATTCAACTACTCAGTTGAAAGGTTTACTTTATTAAACAAGTTTTTTTATTAAAGATTTATCATTTCAGTTGAAATCATATCTCTATGGTTAACAATTTCGACACTTTTTTCAAACTTCGTTCTTTATTTTGTCAAAATTGGTTGAATCCAACTGTCTTTTATTTCAAATAAAATTGAAATCTTATTTGGTTGAAATGGCTAATATTTTAAAATTAAAAATGGATGTCTTTTTGGGTTGAAATATCAACTACTTGGTTGAAAGTTATACTTAGTTAAAAAATAATTTTTTTTTAAAAATTAAAATTCATTATTTGATTGAAAAAACTCATAGCTATGATTTAATATTTAAGTATTTAAAAAGATTAATTTTGTGATAAATTCAACTCTTTTATTTATTTAAAATTAAAATCTTTTTTGTTTGATTCATGGATTATTAGGACATTTTTCGATGAGAATTGATCTTTTTATGTTAAAAACTAAACAACTTAGTTGAAAGTTTCACTTTGTAAAACATTGATTTAAAAAAAATTAAAGGTACATTATTTTAGTTGAAAAAACATCTCTATGGTAAAACATTGAATTACTTGGGGTAATAATCCGTTATTTTTTATATTGAAATTGGTTGAATTCTACTTTTTTTATTTAAAATTGAAAACTCATTTTTTAAACATTAATGGCTTTTTTATTAAAAATTTTAATTTTTTAGGTTGAAATATCAGGAATGGCATTTTTTGCGAATTAATCATTTTTTTGTTACAATTTCATAAATGTCATAAAATGACATACACACTAAATCAATGTGAGTAAACATATGCTCACAGTTTGAAGGAGTATTCACGTAAAAAAAATATTTGATCCCTTATCTCTGCCGAAAAATTTCTAAATTTGTAGGTACTGTCTATTAGTACGAGAATCTCTATAGATTCTATAGATTCCAAATGATAAATTATTTATTTAAATTTCACTGATTGAAATAGTGAAATTTCAGTCTCAATTTATGACCTTTTATTTTGAAATTATAAAATTTTTAAATAAGATCTCAGAGGACTTAACAATAAGAATTACAAGGGTTTGAAATTCGAATTTTGGTAGTAAGACCTTTCAAGTCGATTAAACGTAAATAAATATTAATTAGAGATTTGAAAAATAAAACTGAATATAAAAAAATAAAATAAAAAAATTAATTAATTAAAATTAAAAATGGTACCTTACATGTATTGGAATTTTACATTACAAATCCAGTAGCTTGTAACACTTCTGTAACATCTTTGCGGCCAAAAATTTTGTTAAAATATAGTTTAGAACGCGCGTATTCATAGAATTTAAGGAATTCATGGAGTTCACAGAAATGGGGAAATTAGAAGAATTCGCAGAATTAATGTAACGGGTGGAATTCATCGATTTCATGGAATTCAAGGAATTCAAAGAAATTCACGGTATTCAAGGAATCTACGGGATTTAAAGAACCCACGAAATTCAGGGAATTTTGGAATTAAAGAAATTCACGAAATTGGAGAAATTCCCGAGATTCAAAGAATTCACGAAATTGAAGGAATTTTTAGAATTCATGGAATTAACGCGATTCAACAAATTTACGGAATTCTCAGAATTAAAAAATTAACTAAATTTAAGGATTTCACGGAATTGAACGGATTCACAAA
>NC_046665.1:123971405-123974731 GCF_010883055.1 Belonocnema kinseyi | reverse complement strand
GGAATTCAAGAAATTCACGGCATTCATGAACTTCACGAAATTCATGGAATTTATGGAATGCACGGAATTCATGAAAGTCGTGGAATTGGGGACATTCGTGGAATTCATTAAATTCACAGAAGTTGTGCAATTCACGGAGTTTTTGGAATTCACCAAATTTAAGCAACTCACAAAATTTGATGAATTCATGAAATTCAAGGAGTTCGTGGAATTCGTTGAATTGACCAATTATAAGGAATTCATCGAATCCAATGCATTGGTAAAATTTAATGAAATCTCGGAATTCATGGATTTTCACGAATTCTGAGAATTCGCTAAATTATGCATTTGTAGCCATTTTTAACTATCTTGTAATTTATTAGATCTTTTAAAACGCATATTCAAATAACTCGAAAAAAAAATTGAGAGCGCTGAAATTTAACTACATAGTTAAAATATTATTGCCTCTCGGTTCGAGGAATGAAATTTTATGGATTTTTGGGTATTCTGAACATACATGATAATTTTTTCAAGGTTCAGCAATTTTAAAAAATAATGTTTTTTAACCCATATTTAGATTATATCATAATGTATGTTAGGAAATATTTTATTGTAAAGTGATCAAAGTTTTATATTTGAGTATCTAAGAAAATTGCTAAATAGGTACAAAATAGCCGAAAAGCCATCAAATTTTATATCTTACATTGAATGACGTTAACATTTAATCTGCTTATTTTCAAAGCTATTTATACCCAGGCGGAAATATTATTCTTCTTAAGTTACATAAAAATTACCTAATTTATACAAAAAATAAAAAATGCATAAAAATCCATTTTTAACCAAAAAGCATAACAATTGACAGAACATAGCAAAAAATGTGTAAATTTTATTTGAAACACGAAATGGCATGAATATTCAAATCTTCGAGTTTTAATAATGTACATTTTTTAAATATCTGAATATGTGTTTGATATGAGCCTTATGTAAAAGTGTTATAATTCTATAAATGAGTATCTCAAAAACATGACCAAAAAAGTACAAAATACCAAAAATTCATAAAAATTTATTTAATGTGCATCAAGTTAGCGAAATAAAATTTTAAAAATGGAACGTTATCTTATCAGTGATTTGACACTTTTATGTCGCTTATTTCTTGTAAAAAAATTCCGCACTTTTTTCATTATAAAACTTTTAATTCTTGACTTACTTTTTATCACGTTGATGAGACAGCCATCTAACCAAAAAACTAAAAATTTCTTATCAAAAAAATTTGGGAAATTTTTTGTTTAAATAATGTTTGGCATTAAAGAACCGCATTCTCCACCATTTAGTTCTTTGATATCGTTATTATTAACGGCGTTGCGTTGCTAGTTTGATTTTAAGTCGTCGAGATATTTAATTTTTAATAAAAAAACAAGAAAGAAAAAATGATTTTTTAACGTAAATAATTAGCGGCAAAAAAGCGTCAAATTACCAATAGGATATTGTTGCAATTATCTAAAGTTATTTTTCTACCTCGATAGAGCAAAGTTGCAGATGGTTGTCAATTCTTTTAACAGTTGTCATAAAAAATTTCAATTTACCCATGAAATGAAAAGGAATAATTAAATCAGTTTTTTGGACGTTGCAGTAATTAAAGGTCAGGGTGGTGATATCATAACCAATTGGTACAGGAAAAGAAAATATTCAGGAAGAATTTAAATTTTTTTCTGCTCATCCTTTTCAAAACACAGTTGCAGTAATCAAAAAATAATTTGACAAAGCTCTGGGTTTGTCACATGTTTCATTTCACAAAGGAAATTTGATTATTGTTAGAAATATCCTTTTTATAAATCATTGCCCACAAAAGTTAATTGAGACGAATATTGAAATTAGAATTCAACAAATCAAAAGCAGACAAAGCAATGTTTTGTCTGCAGGTAATCAGAGGGAATTGAGAGAGTATAGTTCTTTTAATACTTTTGTTCTTCCATTTTTTGCACAAATTTCGAAAACTATTGAATTTATGTTAAAAAAGTTTAAGATTCATACTGTTTTCCGTATATAATTTAAAATGGATTCAAACAACATTGTTTGCTAGGATCCTTTGTATAATTTTGAAAATGGTGGTGATGTCCACCATTGGATGGATAGAGGAACACAAAAGTGATGTTCATTTGGGACGCTGTTATAAGAGTGTTCTTGTCAAACATACAAAGGTTTTTATTGATGTTGAGCATGATTTTGATTGGGATAATGTTGTAATTTTGCATAGTCAAAGTAATGAGAGAAAGAAAGAATTTATGGAAATGCTTAATAATAAAAAACAAAAGAGTTTATCTATTAATTCAAAGACTGATTTGGATAGGTTAAACAAGAGCTATTCTAGTATGATTAATTATATTTAGTATTGAGTTCCCATAAGTTTTTAATTTTCTTTTAATTTCTCTAGTTCTGATGTTCTTATGATGGATTTTCCAGGTATGTTTATAACTGGTTTAGATTTTGACCTTCACTGGATGTTCCCGATATATTTATGATAGGTTTTCATTTCGAACCTCATTTGAATCTTGGGTGTCAGAAAGAGAGCATCGTGGTGTTGTTGCTGTTTCTGTCTGCTTAAGTATTTTTTATTTTTGTTTTTGTTTGCCTTGATAACCCTACAAAATTTTTTTTGTTGTGATTTGATAATAATAAAAATAAAAAAGAAGAAAAAAAGTGAATGATGAAGATTTGGTTGGTTACCTTCTCAGTTTTCTTTCCTCTTTTATATTTTTTTGACCAGGGAGAAAAATTCTTTTCTTTTATTTTTTAGGAGAAAAATGTGTTTTTCTTTATTTTTTGTTTTTAAATTTCAATAGGAACATTTTATGGTGGTTGTCCAAATTTGGTCGATGGATTCTTGGTTTTATTTTTAGGAACTCTGCACAGAATTTATATTACTAGAAAAGTTCAACTTTTTGAGCTTATCAACTAAGATTGCATTATTGTATTAGCCAAAGGCTTTTGACATATCTAGATAGATAACATCCAATTGAAACCCATTTTCAAAGGCTTCCGCTGCCAGTTTTGTCATTATTAATACATTAGTGCCAGTGTGTCTACCCCACGGGGACCAGTGTTTTTATTGATTAACTTCAGATTCGAAACCGTTTGGTATTTATTTAGCAAGGAACATTTTAAAGGACTTTGTGAATTTGTTTATTATTGAAATAGGTCTGTAATTATTTACCTTTGCAGAATCACCAGTTTAGGATTAGTTAAGGTACGAGGGTAGTTAAATAAGTCCTTAGAATGAAGTATAAAAACAATTTTTTTTGGGTAATTTTTTTTTTATTTTTCAACATAATCTCCTTGGAGCTCTATAC
>NC_046665.1:123960374-123971305 GCF_010883055.1 Belonocnema kinseyi | reverse complement strand
AACTCACGCACTTTTAATCTTCTATCCTTCAACACCATATCGTGGATGTGACTGCACCATATATCTAGTCGGGAGTGGTGCTGACTGAAAACAGATGATTTGTAGCGATTCACGCGCCATCTGTTGGTCATTCTAAGGACTTATTGAACTACCCTCGTAGGTATTAAGTCGGTACCAGATGTTGATTTCTATCCTAGTCAACCCTAATTTTATCTATTTGATTTTCCAGATTTGTGTAAGTCATTGTGTCATATCAATCATTAAAATATGAAAACCAATGCATTAACAATAGTATCTGGTTCATCTTGAGTTTATCATTGTTTCAAATTTATTCTTCCAATTAGCTCATTAGAATAACATTTTTGGATTTTACCTGGGCTCGGAAGCCGCGGAGCCATAGGCATAATATTAAATGACACAATTTGTACATAGTTTAATAACATTATGTTACGTTACAATTTTACATAAATCTTAAATAATAAATAAAAAATAAGCACTAAATAATAAATCATAATAAATAGTAAATGCAGGTATCAAATTCATATTGTCAAAGATTTCACAAAGATTTTAATGATTTTCGAAAGATTTAATCAATTTCACAATTTTTACCAAATATTACGAATATTTCGTAAAAGTTTTCAAAGATTTTAAATATTTCACAAAGATTTCAATGATTTCTGAAAGATTTCAAAAATTTCGGAAAGATTTCAGGTAGATTTCAAAGATTCTAAAAAGATTTTAAGATTTGATTAAATTTGGAAGGTTTCGCAAATGTTTCCGAGATATTTAAAGGATTACAAAAATATTTCAATGAATTTACAAAAATTTCACAAAGAATTCGTATAGATTTAAAAGATTTTACAAAGATTTCCGATAGTTTTTAAGGATGGCACAAAGAATTTAGTAATTTTCCAAAAGATTTCAACTATTTCGCAAATATTTCATAAAATATTTAGCACAGATTTTGGATAGATTTATAAGATTTCATTAAGATTTTAATAATTCACAAAAATTTCATAAAGATTTCTAATAGATATCAAAGATAGCACAAAGATTTCCCAAATATTTCATAAAGATTGTAAAGATTAAACAAAGATTTCGGATAGACTTAAAAGATTTCACAAAGACTTCAGCGATTTCAATAATATCCAAAATATTTAAATATTTTGTAAATGTTTCCAAAAGTATCAGAAAGATTTCATTAACATTTAAATGATTTCATGAACATTTAAATTGATTTCCTGATGATTTCAAAGATTTGACAAATATTCCGCAAAGGTTCCGGATCGACTTGAAAAGTTTCAAAAATACTTTAATGTTTTCATTAATTTCACAAATATAACAGAATATTTAAAAACATTTAAAATATTCGAAAAGATTGCACAAAGAATTCAATGATTTCACAAAGATTTCAATAATTTCGCAAATATTTCAAAAATTTCAGAAAGATTTCACGTAGACTTCAAAGATTCCACAAAGATTTTAATAATTTCCCAAAGATTTCGCAAAAATTCTAAAGGTTCCGCAAAGATTACTGATGGATTAAAAATATTTTACAAAGTTATCCGATATTTTTCTAAAATTGCACAAAGAGTTTAATAATTTTTCAGAGATTTCAAATATTTCGCAAAGATTTCAAAAATAATTTGATGATTTCAAAATTTTTTGCAATATTTCAGGTAGGTTTCAAAGATTCCACAAAGTTTTTATTTAATTTTTCAAATATTTCGCAAAAACTTTTAAGGTTTCGCAAAGATTTCAGATAGATATCAAAGATTGCACAAAGATTTCTGAAATATTTCATAAAGATTGTAAAGATTTCGGATAGTCTTAAAAGATTTCAGAAATATTTCGCAAAGATTCCGGATCGATTTTAAAGATTTCAAAAATTCTTCGATGTTTTCATTAGTTTTAGAAATATTACCAAATATTTTAAAATATTTAAAAGATTTACGAAGATGTAACAAAGATTCCAATGATTTCCCAAAGATTTAACGAAGATTTAAAAGATTTTGCAAAGATTTTAAATAGATTAAAATTATTTCAGAAAGATTTCAATAACTTCACAAATATCATCAAAAATTTCGCAAATATTTCCAAATATTTCCAAAGATTTCACAAATATTTCAATGATTCCCCCAAAGAGTTCAATAATTTTACAATTTTCATCAAATATTTTTAAAATATTTCAAATATTTCGTAAAAATTTTACGAAGATTTAATGATTTCCCCAAGATTTCACAAAGATTTCAAATATTTGTCAAATATTTTAGATAGATTTCAAAGATTTCACAAAAATTTCCATGATTGCCTAAGGATTTCACAAAGATTTCAATAATTTCACAAATATCATCAAATATTTCGCAAATATTTTACGAAGATTTTTATGATTCCCCCAAGATTTCAGAAAGATTTGTAATATTTCGCAAAGATTTGAGATAGATTTCAAAGATTGGCCAAATATTTTACAAAGATTTTAATAATTCCACAAATATCATGAAGCATTTCAAAAATATTTCGCAAAGATTTTACGAAGATTTTAATAATTTCCCCAAAATTTCACAAAGATCTTTAATTTTCCGCTTTAATTCCGCTCATTTCTAAAGATTTAACAAATGTTTAAATAATTTCCTTAAGATTTAACAGAGATTAAAAGTATTTTGAAAAGATTTTAGAATTCAATGATTTCCTGAAAATTCCAATAATTTTACAAATATTATCAACAATTTAAAAAATATTTCAAATATTTCGCAAAGATTTCAGAAAGATTTTAATGATTCCTAAAGATTCAGAAAATATAAAAAAATTTCACAAATACTCCAATTATTTAACAAAGATTTCAGGTAGATTTTTGAAAAAATTGAAATGATCCGATAAATTTAATCATTCGATTTCACGAGAAATTTATTTATTTTTTAAAATTTTTTCCACTGCTTAGGTAAGTAATTTATAGAATAACTGATAAATTTTATTTATAAATAAAATTAGTAAGTATGTGTTAACATTTAATATTGAAGATTATATATATTGATAAGATTAATATCATTGATTTGCATGCTAATTCAACTGTTTGGTCGTAAATTTTGATTTAGAATTCATCTTCAGTAAAATTAATAATAAATTTAAAAATGTATTCAAACAAATTATTTTTTGGTTAAAATGTAATTATTTGATTGAAAATTGTATTGATTAAAAAATATTTTTTGATTAATATTTCAACTTTTTTGTTTGAAAATTCGTCTATCAAATTGCTTTCAAATTGCAATTAATATCTTTTTTAATTGAAATATCAACAATTATATTTCTTGATAATAATTCATCTTTTTTTAGTTAGAAATTCCACTACTCGGTTAAAAGTTGTATTACATCGTAAAAAATGCATCATTTTACATGAAAATTCTATTCTTTGGTTGTAAATTAACTTTTTTATTAAAAATTCATATTTTGGAGTAGAAAATAGAACTGTTTGGTAGAAAAATCTATACTGTTGATTAAAAAAAGAGAAATGTTTAAAAAAAATTACCGAGACGCAAGCTTTTAAAATTTTGATTTCTTGAGAAAAAATGTATAATACAAAACGCCTTAAAAATTTGAAAAATAGTTTTGTTTAAATATTGATTAAATTTTAAATGATCTAAGTACATTTAAAATTTTATTTATTGTTCTTAATATATTTATGGATGATAGTCGTCATAAAAACATTTGAAACATAACGTTTTTTTACAACAAGTGCAATCAATTACGATAAATTACGATTATGCAAATAAATGAATCGAAAAGTGTCTGCATGATAGTTATATTCCAATAATTTTACTATTTTCGAAAAAAAATTTGATCGTCGGGGGAGCATTAAAAATGATTATTTGTCACATTTACAATTCAAAAAATAGTAAAAGTAAAAAACATTTTTGAATAAAATTAGTTCAGTTTGGAATAATGTCCCGTGTAGAAATTCAAATGGTGAACTAGTCTGGTTCCCGACTTATACTAGTCAGGGCTTGATCAAGTACTAGTAGGGGTCATATGATAATACATCCGCGGGGAATATTAACCAAAATCCCCAGAATTTGTGGAACATCCCCTTAAAGTTTATCAAAATACTTATTATATACGGAAATCTCCATAAACTATTTTGAAATATTTAAAAGTGATCAAATTTACCCAAGATTTAATGGGGAACGTATCCTACGCTTAAAAATACATAAATTTATCGAACAAAAATTCCCCGAAATTTGTGGAATATTAATTTAAAAAAAAAAACTTCAGCTGGAAGGCAGCAATGGAAGAGCTTCGCTCTGAAGGAACCGCCATGTTGGTCACAGTAGTCTCTGCTCCAGGTAATTATACTTTGTTACGTGTGGACTGCTGTCTTAAACACTCGACGCGTCATTTCGGTTGCGCGAGAGGCGGCACGTCGCGCCCTTGCGGATTTTCTTTAAAGCTACCGGTCGCGCTTCAGAATTGAGAGCATGGTGCTATCAATTTATAGGATATATAGTTTGCTTCAAATTTCACGTGTAGTTAACTTTACAGTATTTTACTATTAGGTCTATGATATCTTCAGTTGGTGCTAATCATTTTTTAGTAATTTATTAATATTTTTTTAATTAAGAAAATAAGAAACAATAGCATATGCTTTAGAATTGATTAGGTACGTTCGACCGAGCGCGAAAGCAACGTTTGATGCTTCAAACCAATATTTCATTGATTCAGAAGTATTTTTTTCTCAGTGAATAGTTTTGCCAGGCAAGACTTTTATTTATTTTTATTTGTAATTGATATTTTGTCTCATCATGTTATTACCCTATCTTATCTATAAAATTTAAATTGATTGTTGTGGAAGAGATGATTTGCATTTACATTAGGCCTTAACTAACTCTTAGGCAGTGAAAAGATACAAGTATAAATCGTAGAACAATAAAACATTTATTACCTTTGTATTTAAACCTCTAGTCTTTTGATAGTACACCTCAGGTGTGTGATAACGTTCTTTTTCGAAATTTGTGTTCGTTTTCTAAATTATTCCTGCATAATCTTAGGGTGTGCTTAGACTGACGTCATCATTATACCTTTGCAAACATTTGATAATTGCATTATATAACAAATGAATACCGAACATTGTGCAATGTTTCGATGCAATTTTCTTGCTCAGTTTGATACTTGGGAATTTCTTCCCGATTTCCCGATCTGGCCCTGATCGGTAAAACTCTGTGGCCCATGCCTGGGCCCGATCGGGCCAGGCCAATTTCCCACTGAAACGCCATCTCTATGCGTTCGCAGAACTAGTGCTGCTTGATGTTTTCTAATAGTGCAGTGAAATTTGTATATATACTACTCGTTTATAATATTCTATCAATGATTAAAAATGCATAAAGAGAGTAAGCCACGTGTTCGGAGGCACCAAACACCAGCCAGTATACATCGAAACCTGCGCGAGGAAGATGAGAGTAAGCAATTACACTCTGCGGGGTCATTGAAACCTAACCTCAAATAAATTAATAATTAATTAAGTTGTTTCAGGTAAAATTAGTATATTTATCATTAGATGAGTCAAACATTATTATATGATGAAATTTATAAAAATGTTTTGTTTTCAATTATTATTTACGAACTCAAGGCTTTTCGATTTAATGTAGAGTTAGAATTATCAAATCTATTGACAAGGAATGGGTTGGAGTTTGCTCAAAATTGTAAGTTTTTTAGATTATGAGAATAAAATAGGTGATGCAATCGATTCTGTTACTGAAACTTTGATTCTGTATTAATAATAGATTCATTACAGAAATACATTAGGACAAATTTTCATAACATGAATTACAGAATCAAGTAGTGCAATCAAAATGCAAAATGCCAATTGTGTATAGGGATTCCAACAAGAACTAGTAGCTCAATTGCGCATGCGTAGCATTCGGCATCTAATTGGTTTCGCGCGAAGTTTAAAATGCTAAACAAAGTTTTTTTTCTTTTTTATCATAAACAATGACATTTCAACTTATAACAATGTCCATTAGGTCGAAATTCATAAATAATATTAAAAAATAATTAAATGCATATTCTGTAAATAATATTTAAAATAACCAAAAATATTTAATTCAATTTTTTTTTTTTTAAAGTTGTTTGGTCTATATTTTTTCCTAACAGACTTGAGAAAATAAAACGGTATAATAAAAGGCAGCTCAATTTTTGGCGAAAATATTATCTACAACCACCTTCTCGAATTTTTCAAGAAGTAATGTAATTGACAGAATATTGAATTGATTTACAGTAAAATGTTAATAAATTGTAAATCATAGGTTATTTCCCGACGATTTTCTTTGGAAGCATTCGAAAATGTGAAGTTGTAGGGAACTTGTCGGGACACCGATCGGGTGTCCCGACCTGGCCCCGATCTGGACGTGTGTTTCAACCGCAATCTGGTCCCGACCAAGATTCCCGATCGGGACCCGATATGGACTGGTCTGGCCCCGATCGGGGCCAGATCTAAATTTCTGCACGGGACTGACAAGTTTTTGAGATATTTAACTGCAATTTCCTCTGATGATAAATCAATCCGAAAAGGCCTTGACCTTTGTGATTCCTCGGCAATTTTGCCAAATCTGTAGTATTTAGTATTATCTATTGTTATATTTTTATTGAGGATGCTACACAATTCAGTCTTCCTTCTCAATAGTGTGGCGATAAAGCTAGTAGGGGAATAAATTTTCTCAGAATGGAGTTCCCCCACCACTGTCATGCTATTATCGTCTGTTTTTGCTGTGTTAGAGTTTAGAGAAATTTCCTTTTCTAAAAGTACATGTGATAACTTTTTTGTACATTTCCAGATAATAAATAATGCTTTTAGTACAAAATTAATCTTTTTGTCTAAAAATTTTTTTTTTAATCGAAACTTCAACTTTTTGGTTGAGAATTCTTGAATTTTATTGAAAATTCTTCTGGTTTGTAGTACATTAATCTTTTGGTTTAAAAATTTATCATTTTCAGTTGAAACTTCAACTCAGTTGAATATTCAACTGTTTGGTCGAGAATTTTTGAACTTTATTTAAAATTCATCTTTTTTGGAAGTGAACTAATCTTTTTGTTTGAAAATTCACCTATTATAGTTGAAAATTCAACCTTTTCGTTAAGAATTCTTGAACTTGGTTCAAAATTCGTTTTTTCGGTTAAAAATTTAACAAATAGGTTTTCAATTTGAACTACTTTTTTTAAACAAAAGAAATTTTTTTGTTTGTAAAAATTTAACTCTTTGGTTGAAAATTCATGATTTTTATTAAAAAGTCGTCTTTTTTCGTAGTGAATTAATCTTTTGCTTTAAAAATTCATTATTTTCAATGGAAACTTCAACTTTTTAGTTAAGAATTCTTGAACTTTGTCACAAAAATTTTTTTCTGCTAGAACATTAAACTTTTTGTTTAAAAAATTCATCTTTTTAGTTTAATATTCAACTGTTAGTTGAGAATTCTTGAACTATATTGAACATTTATATTTTTTGGTATAAAATAAATCTTTTTGTTTAAGAATTCACCTTTTTTAGGTGAAAATTCAACTTTTTGGTTGAGAATTCTTGCATTTGGTTAAAACGTCTTTTTGGTTAAAAGTTACACAACTACATTTTAAAGTTGAATTACTGTCTTAAAAACTAAAACAAATTCTCTCGTAATAATTTAACTTTTTTGTTGAAAATTGTTTAATTTGTTTGAAAATTCGTCTTTTTTCGTCGTAAATTAATCTTTTGGTTTAAAAATTCATAATTTTCCGTTGAAACTTCAAATTTTTGATTCAGAATACTTGAAATTTGTTAACAAAAAATTTTCGATAGAAAATAAAACTTTTTATTTAAAAACTCATCTTTTATAGTTGAAAATTTAACTGTTTGGTCGAAAATTCTTAAACTCTATTGAAAACTCATCTTTTTTTTAGTAAATTAATCTTTTTGTTTACAAATTCACGGTTTCTTAGTTGAAAATTCCACTTTTTGATTAAGAATTCTCGAATTTGGTTAAAAATTAGTTTTTTTCCGTTAAAAATTAAACAAATAGGTTTTAAAGTTGAATAACTTTTTTTTAAAACTAATAAAAAATTATTTCTTTCGTAAAAATTTAACTTTTTGGTTGAGAATTCTTGAATTTTTTTGAAGATTCTTCTTTTTTCGTCGTAAATTAATCTTTTAGTTTAGAATTTCATCTTTTTGAGTTGATACTTCAACTATTTGGTTGAGAATTTTTAAACTATATTGAAAACTCATCTTTTTTTGTAGCAAATTAATCTTTTTTTTTTAATTCACGTTTTTTACTTGAAAATTCCACTTTTTGATTGAGAATTCTTGAATTTGGTTAAAAAGTAATTTTTTCGCTTAAAAATTTAAAAAAATAGGTTTTAAAGTTGAACTACTTTCTTAAAAACTAACAAATTCTTTCGTCCTTAAAAATTTAACTTTTTGCTTGAGAACTCTTGAATTTCATTGAAAATTCATCTTTTTGTCGTAAATTAATCTTTCGGTTTAAAAATTTATCTTTTTTATTCAAAACTTCAGCTTTTTGGTTCAGAATTTCTGAATGTGAAAAAATTGTTTTTTTTTTTTTTTGGTTGAAAATTATACTTTTTGTTTAAAAATGCACTTTTTTTGGGTAGAAAATTACACTTTTTTTTTTAATTCACCTTTTTAGTTGAAACTTCAACTTTTTGGTTGAGAATTCTTGACTTTGGTTAAAATTTTTTTCGGTTATAAATTAAACAACTAGGTTTTAAAGTTGAACTACGCTCTTAAAAACTGAAAAAATATTTCTTTCTCAAAAGTTTAATTTTTGGGTTGAGAATTCTGGAATTTTATTGAAAATTCATCTTTTTTCGTCGTAAATTAATCTTTTGGCTTAAAAACTCATCTTTTTTAGTTAAAACTTTAACTTTTTGATTCAGAATTCTTAAACTTTGCTTATTTCTTCCTTGAAAATTCGTCTTTTTGGTAGAGAATTCTTAAATTTTTTTGAAAATTCATCTTTTTTAGATAAAAATTCAAATTTTTGGTTCAATATTTTTTATGTAGAAAAATTCACCTTTTCAAATTTATATTAAAAGATTGTCAACTTTGAAAATTATCGTTTAAAAATTTTTTTATTAAAACGCTTAATAATTTACGCATATAAAATGGAAGCTTCTGACACATTTCAATTGAACAATTTGAAATTAAATGCCGTTAAGTTGTAAAATTAAAAAAATAAAACTCTAATAAGTTGTGCAGTTTGAAGATTCTGAATTTGAAATCATAGCTATCATATTCAATTTGAAAACGATAAAAATTGAACGATTATCATTTTTTTCGACTGAAATTTTTTTATGTTAAATATAAATTAATTTTATTTTAGGTCATAAAAAATAAATAATTGTTTAATTGTTATTCATCTATCTAAACCTGTGTTTCTTTAAAAATGTTTCTAAATATTCTTTTAAAATTATATATTTTTTTTAATTAAGAAATAAAAATCCTTTGAAATCTGAACAAATATTCTCTTGAAATTAATTATTTAAAATAAAACATTATTTTCAATTTTCTCTGAAAATCTTTATAATTTTTTTTATCCTTTTAAAGCCCTTTATAGTGCTGAAAAACCTTCGAAATTTTTTGTTTAAGATCTTCAAAAATCTAAAAAAAAGTTAAATCC
Source organism: Belonocnema kinseyi (assembly GCF_010883055.1). Lineage (NCBI taxonomy): Eukaryota > Metazoa > Arthropoda > Insecta > Hymenoptera > Cynipidae > Belonocnema > Belonocnema kinseyi. The sequence goes on along the minus strand of NC_046665.1, from coordinate 123,961,649 downwards.
TTTCAGATTTAAAAATATTTTTCAGTCATCTCAAAACCTGTATATATCTCTTAAACTCACTCCAAATTATTTTAAATTAATAATTTGCTTATTTTTATTTATTCATCAAGACATTTTTTTATCGTTCCAAATATTCTCTTTAAAATAATTTTTTCAAAATAAAACCTCAATTGCAATTTGCACAGAAATTTCAAACGATTGTTTCTATTATCTTAAAACATTTTAAAATCCTTGAATGGCATTAAAAAATTCAATTGTAATCTTCACAAATTTACATTTTTTCTTAAATTCTTTGAAATCTTTATAAATACTTAAATCAAGTTGGAATATTTTCAATATTTTTAAATATCCCTTAAACTTATGCAAATTTTTGAAAATTAATAATTGTTTAATTGTCATTTATACATAAAAAATTAACAATTTTACTTACAAATAAATAAAAAAAGTGATGTTTTTGTTTGTTTTTCTTTTTTTTTGTTATTTAAAGAATGCTATTACTCTGATAATTTTATTTTTATCGGAAAAAGTTGTACCGATAAATTGTTCGAATTTCCGATGGCTACGAATAATTTTCAAATCTTGAAAAACACAGTTAAAAAATTTTTTAAACGCTTCAACTTTTTAAATTTGTATCAAAAATAGCTGGTGAGCGAACATGTCTTTTTATTACTTAAAAGAGTATGCCAAAGCTCAATCCAATCGGATTAATCTTTCGAAACTTACATTAGGTTGAGAATGTAAAAAGCTTAGTTGATGTTTGCGAATTTTATTCGTTGTTGATAACAAGTATAATTTTAGATTTAATCTTTCTTATTAACGCGGCTGACTTTGTTCTTAAAAATATTCTCTACAGTAAATACAATTTGTGAGAGTTTCATCAAGCTATAATTTTTACATCAGTTAAACTTATCACAAACAAACAATGAACACATTCCTAAACTAATAACTGGATATATTTCCCACAAATAGAATTATTTTAATATATTTTTAGTCATAAAAGAATGATAAAGGAACGATAAAATCCGAAACACCAAATATCTCATTTTCAATAAACAATTACATTTTCAAGTGTGGAAAAAAAGTTACATTAATGTTCGCCTTCCATGCAGGTTTTTTCACCCGTTTTCAGTTTCAAAGTATTTTACTAAGTTCCGGATACATGTTTTTGACCCGTTTCCAGTTTCAAAGTATTTTACTAAGTTCTGGATGCATGTTCTTGAACCGTTTCCAGTTTCAAAGTATTTTACTAAGTTTCGTATGCAAGTTCTTGACCCA
>NC_046665.1:123948542-123960274 GCF_010883055.1 Belonocnema kinseyi | reverse complement strand
CTGGATGCATGTTCTTGAACCGTTTCCAGTTTCAAAGTATTTTACTAAGTTTCGGATGCATGTTCTTGAACCGTTTCCAGTTTCAAAGTATTTTACTAAGTTCTGGATGCATGTTCTTGAACCGTTTTCAGTTTCAAAGTATTTTACTAAGTTTCGGATGCATGTTCTTGACCCATTTCCAGTTTCAAAGTACTTAACTGAGTTTCGGATGCATGTTTTTGATCCGTTTCCAGTTTCAAAGTATTTTACTGAGTTTCGGATGCACCTTTTGGACCCGTTTCCAGTTTCAAAGTATTTTACTAAGTTCAGGATGCATGTTCTTGACCCATTTCCAGTTTCTAAGGACTTTACTGAGTTCGGGATGCACGTTTTAAACCCGTTTGCTGTCTTAAAGTACTGTGCTGAGTTCCGGATGCCGGTTGTTACTCGTTTCCAATTTCAAAGTATTTTACTGAGTTCAGAGGGCATGTTTTGACCCGTTTCCAGTTTCAAAGTGCTTTCATAAGTTCCGAGGCAAGTTCTTGACCCGTTTCCACTTTCAAAGTGCTTTCATAAGTTCCGGAGGCAAGTTCTTGACCCGTTTTCAGTTCCAAACTACTTTACTGAGTTTTGAGGACATGTTTTGCCCAGTTTCCAATTTCAAAGTGCTTTCATAAGTTCCGGAGGCACGTTCTTGACCCGTTTCCAGTTTGAAAGTACCTTACTGAGTTCCGGATGCCTGTTTTTGGCCCGTTTTCAGTTCCAAAGTACTTTACTAAGTTCCGAATGCATGTTTTTGACCAGTGTCCAGTTTCAAAGTACTTAATTAAGTTCTGAGTGCACGTTTTTGACCTGTTTCCAGTTTCAAAGCACTTGGTGCAACAAGGGCATAGACTAGGAATATTGAGTGGTATAATTTTACATAGTATAATGTATGTACAAACACTATGTACAAATTGCACAGAAATATTAGATAAACCATAAATAGTAAATCATAAGTAATATTAAGTACAAGTATAATATTTATATTACCAAACATTTGACAAAATTTTAGAAATTGCACCAAGATTTAAATGATTTCTCACAGATTATAGAAAGATTTTAAAGATTTCAGATAAATTTCCATTAGTTCACAAAAATTTCCGATAGATTTCAAAGACTGCACAGAGATTTTAAAGATATCCAAAAGACTTTATAAAAATCTAAAAGGCTTAGGTAAGATTTCTGATCTAAGGATCTAAAAAGATCTAAACTCTTTAACAAAGATTTGAATGACTTTTAAAAGATTTCGCAGATTTCATAAAGATTGTTAAAATTCCGAAAAGTTTCCAAAGATTCAATAGAGTTTTCATAAAGATTTCTAAAGCTTTCAGAAAGGTTTCACAGAGAGTTCACAAAGATTTGAATGCATTGCCAAATATTTCAGATACATTTAAATAATTTCCATAAGGGTTCAATCGTTTCATAAATATTACTGAAGCTTTTAAAAATGTTTCCAAAATTTTCAAAGCTTTCAGAAATATTTCACAAAGAAAAAAAAACTTCGGTTATTTCACGAAGATTTCCGAGATTGCTCAAAGATTTAAATGATTTCACAAAGATTCCAAAAAGATTTCAGATAGATCAAAAAGAATTTACGAAGACTTCAATGCTTTTCCAAAGATTTCAATAATTTCACAAATTTTACCAAACATTCAAAAAATTTTGTCTTCTTACTTCACAATGGTTTCTAAAGATTTCGAAGATTTTAAAAAGATTCCGATTATTTGACAAATATGAAATTTAAATTTAATGGTCAAAAGAACTTTCGAACAGATAATGTTTAATGATTTAAAACATGTTAATAAACATATGAGTCATTTTCGAAATTTGGAACCTCTATTAGAGAGGCTCCAAAACGATAAAAATAATACATTTCTTTATATTTAATTAGGAAAGCATATAAATTTCTCAAATTAAAAAATTAAACCTATTGCAAAATAAATTGATAAATCTGGTTTATATTTAATACTTCTTTCTGAAGATTATTTGAAATTTGTTGATAAAAATAAATTTCATAATTCAACGTTTATAAGTGCTTTGTTCTCTTGCTAAAATTCTAATGTTATTAAAATTAAATAAAAAAAGTGATCAAAATTCCATGAGTGCTGAGACAAACCAGTGTTTAAATTTGCAACTTCACAATCTCTCTTATATTCAGCAACTCTAGTTTTTAATCTTCTGTCAGTTTCACCTATGTAAACTTTATTGCAACCCGTGCATTTTATTACACCTAATCAATTTTCAACCTTTTCGAAATCTTTTTTATTGAAAAGAAAATTACCTAAAATGTGGTTATTTTTAAAATAAACCTTGATGTTAAATTCATTCAAAGAACGAAATTCATTCGAAAGATTTGCTCTGCTTATTATTTTTGTGTGAACTATTGTTAATTTCGTAAATTCTCTATTTTATAATACTTTCTATTGACTGAAGTGGATAACTATTCTGCAATAATGTAACTTTTAAATTATCTAAATTTTCTTCCCTTAATGTAACATTATTTAATTTTATCAGCCCTGTGCGTCTCTCCATATTTCAGATTTTAACTTGACCCCGCAACTGTTCTGAGTTGATTAGTTACTATTATCTCCAGCGCAGCGCTAGTCGTCCCATCACTCCCTGTTTTTACATAAAAAGCAATGGGACTAAATCACTTTCTTAATTTTTTAGTAAACAAAATGTTATTTCCGTGCAAAAAAAAATTCTTGAAATTAAAACAATGTTACTCATTTAACATTTCAAAACACTTTTCCAATCATTTTCTGTGAATACTAAAGACATAATATGATTTATATGGTCGTACAATAATCCTGGCAAAGTGGAACATATCTTAGATTTGGATTTGAATGAAAAGTAAAATATCATTCTTAAAGTTTATTGTCGAAAACAAATTAACAATATTAATAATGAAATGTAAAACAAACCCGGAGAAAAATTTAACTAGTACTAAGTTTAAACTTACCATGTGAATACTCCCGCTTATGAATATATAATGGATATAATGTACTTCTAATTGAATTTAACTAAATTTACATTTAAAACCATTTTATTTAATAATCAGTGAAAAAAACGTCTTTAATTGCTCTCTTTTATCATTATATCCTTTAAGTTAGTTTAGTTTTTTTCAACAAGTTGAATTATTCTATAAACTATTTTTAATGTTCTTTACACATTTTTATGCTATATGTTCACGAATAAGAATTTAATTCAATTTCAATTACATCCCAGTGGGCACCGGGACGATTTTTCTCATTATATTTAATAGTGTAAGTACTTTTATTCATTCAAATTCAAATCTAACATTCTACTTTAACAAGTTTATTGGGTGAAGTTTTAATTAATGTTTTCCATTAGCATTTATATACATCGTTTGGAAAAATGTTTTGAAATATAAAATGAGTAAATTCTTTCCATTTCAATTTTTTTTACAAAAATAACCGATTTTTTGAAATAAATTTTTTAAAAAAGTGGTCTACTCTCATTGCTCACAATGAAAAAACAGGTAGTGATGGGACAAGTAGCGCCGCGCTGAAGACATTAGGAACTAACCAACTTAGGACACTAAGGGATCGCCATTTTGTTTTCAGATGCACAGGGCTGATTTTATGCACCTATCTACTAAAACTTTAATTAAGTCAATTTTTTAACTGAAAAAACGATGAGAATCAAAATCTAAGTACCGCTCAGACCACGACGGTTTCTTATATACCAATTAGTGATCATATCACGTTCTGACGCTCTTATAATCATCAAATCTACAAAATTTTGAAAGAATTATTATTTTTAATTTCGTATGTGAACTGTATAGAATTATAAATGCTGTTAAAAATGTTTACTAAATCTAAAATTGTGTTGGTTGGTATAATTAGGAAAATATCATTCACATTTCGTTTATATAGAAGTGGCGTAAAATTTAATTTCTCTAATGCTCTCTTTTCTAAATCTTCAATAACTAAATTTGAAATAATGGGTGATAATGGAGAACTCATCAGGAAACCTGACAGTTGTTTTTAAAATTTATTGTTAAAAGAAAACCCTGTATTATTAAAAACAGTCCTAGTTGCTACTAAAAATTCGGTTTTTGATATTTTAGTTAAGTTACGATGTAAATTTAATTTTTCTTCTATGCACTCCAAAGCCAAATCTAACGGGATATTGTCAAACATAGAAACAACGTCAAGAGAAACTAAAGAGTGTGTTTTCGAAACATTTATATTTTTTAAATTATCTTTAAATTTTAATTTCATGCTCGCAGGTTGATAGAAAATTGAAACTTTTGTCCGAAGGGTCTAAATTTTTAAAATAATTTGTCAATTTTTTAGTTGAAAAAATTCATTATTGAAAAAGCTGTCCATGATATGCTTATGAAAATGGGTACTTAAAGCTTTTTGGGGTCGCTGAATACGAATCTGGACTCAGATTTTGAAAATTCAAAATGGCGGACCCAATATAGCTGCTGAAATTGGGAATATTTTTGGATTTTATCTGAAAATTGGTATACAGGGGTTTTTGGGGTCAGTGACCACGGATATATACTCAGATTTTGGAAATCTAAAATGGTGGGTCCAAGATGGTGCCTGAAACTTGGAATATTTTTGGATTTTTTTTCTGAAAATTGGTATACAGAGGTTTCCGGGGTCTCGGATCACGAATCTGAAATCAGAATTTAAAAATCTAAAATGACGGATCCAATATGACGGTCAAAATAATAAAGTCACTGATCACGAATTCGAATTTAGATTTTGAAAATTCAGAAAATTGGTACTAATCCATGTTTTAGGTGAGTAGGTGTATGTTTTCCCAGACCTCAATATTCTAAATATTTGTCATTTTGAATACAGATTCAAGATCAGCGACCCCCTGCCTGTGCCATATTGGATCCGCTATTTTGAATTTTCAAAATGTGAGTTCGGACTCGTGATTGGCGACTCAAAAAAACCCCTGTATACCAATTGAAAAAAAAAAAATCCAAAAATATTCCAAATTTAAGTCGTCATATTGGATCCACCATTTTGAATTTTCTAAATCTGAATTCAGATTCGTGATCAGTGATCCCAAAAACCCCCGTATACCAATTTTAAGAAAAAATAAAAAAATATTCCAAACGTAAGTTGCCATATTGGACCCGCCATTTTGAATTTTAAAAATCTAAGTTCAGATTCGTAATCAGCGACCCCAAAAACCCTTATGTACCAATTTTCATGAAAACTCGTTTCCCTGAAAGAATTATGCCGGAAAGGGTTAAAGTGTTCGACGAAAATTTAGCCAAATTATATGTTGGAGAACCAACTGTTGAAACAATTAGTCTCCAATTTAAACCAAAGATTTCAGGTAGAGTTTTGAAAAAATTGAAATGATCCGATGAGACATTGTTACGGAAGGGGTTAGTGGGTCCTTCACTCATTTACGTAATTTCTGTAAATTCGTTAAACTTTCTACTAAATATTATCTTTTTAGTTGTAAATTTCATTATTTGGTTTAAAATTTAACAATTTTCTTAAAAACACATCCTTTTGGGTTTAAAATTTTACCTTTCGTTTAAAATCCATATTTTGTTGCTTACGCTTCAACTGAATTTTTTTTTGGATGAAGACAATTTTTTTTCGGAAAATTTGTCTTTTTGATTTATACATTTACCTGATTTAGTATAATTTGTATTGTTCTTGGACCAAAATGAAACTGTTGGGTTGGAAATTTAACAATCTTATTAAGAGTTAATACTTTTTGGTTAAAAATTTACTATTTAGCAATAAATTAACTTATTCTTAACAAATCTTATTTTGTTGTCGGAAAGTGAACTCGAATTTTCTTTGGTTGAAAATTTAACTATTTTTAAGGGCTTTTTCTAATTTATCTGTTTTAGAAGAAATATCATCTTTCTTTAATGAAAATGCAACTACTAAGTGAAAAATTCAACACTTGTTTAAAAGTTCTTTGAAAATTTCATTTTTTGTGAAAATGCAACTGTGTGGTTAAAAAATATTCTTCTTTGCTTGAATATTCAACCATTTTATTTGGAAGACTTGGTTGAATCATCTTAAGAAATATTTTTTTTAAGATTTATATTTTTTTAGTTGAAAATTCATGTCTTTGGTTTAAAGTTTAACTATTTTTTGAAATTTAATCTTTTTTATTTAAAATTCAATTACTCAGATGACAGTTAAAATATATTGTTAAAAATGTTTTTTTTTAAATTTAACTGTTTAGTGGAAAACCTTATTTTGATTTAAAATTAATTTTTTAACTGAAAAACTCTTTCATTAAAAATTAATTTTTGTCTAAAAAATTCCATTGTTGTGTTGAAAATTCATCTATCTTATGAAAAGTAATCTTTTTGTTAAAAAAAATACTGGTTAAAAATTTAGCTATTGAAAAAAAAATATTTTAGTCAAAAATAGTTTTAAATAGTTTTCGAAAAATATCAGTTTTAATTGGCCCATGTATCATAATATTGTAAAGCAGAATTTTTATTTCGCATTTTTTGGTAGGAATTTCATCTTTATTGTTTGAAAATTCATCTATTTTGTTAAAAATGTAATTACTTTGTCAAAATTTTAACCATATTTTGTTAAACATTCGTGGCGAAACATAAAATTTGATTAAAAAAAAATTAATTGCAAAATGAAAACAAAAATATTTTTGACCCTAATTCCAATTAAAAGTTTTTTTACAATTAGTTTATAAGTGTTAAAAAATTTAGCTATTGTTTAAAATAACCTTTTCATTATAAAAAACAACTGTTTGGTAGAAAACAATTCTGTTTTGGTTGAAAATGCAACTATTTTTTTAAAATGTCATCTTTCTTGGTTGGAAAAAGAACAATCAGATTTTTTAATAAGAATTTGTATTTCTAAAATAAAAGTTCGTTTTTCTTGGTAGAAATGTTATCTTTCTTTTTCATTATTTATTTTTATTTTTTGAAAATAAACATTTTTGTTGAAAATTCAACTGTGCTTTAGAAAGTTTATTTCAATGGCCTTAAAATAAAACTATTATGTTGAAAATTAAATTGTTAAGTTAAAAATGCTACTATTTTGTAGAAAGCTCGTCTGTTTGGGTAGAAAATTCGTTGTGATAAATAAACTTTTTTGGTAAAAAATTCTACTAAAAAATCATCTTTTTAACTTCAAAATTCAACCGTTTGGTTAAAAATTCAACTATTTTATGAAAAAAGTATTCTTTTTGTAAAAATAAAACTTTTTGGTAGAAAATGAATCGGTTTTGTTTGATTATTATCCTATTTTATGGAAAATAAATTTAAATAATTGAAAGTTTAACTATTTGGTTAGAAATTTAACTATTTCCATGAAAATTAAACTTTTTTTAAACAATCGCCTTTTTGGATAAAAAATTTGTTGAAAATAAACTTTTTTGTTAAAAATTCAACCTTTCAGATCAGAGATATTCAACTGTTTTCTGAAAAATTCGTCTTTCCGGCTTAAAAATTCAACCATTTCCTGAAAACATCATCTTTTTGTGGAGGACGCAATTATTTTATTTAAAATTTAAATTTTTTAAAAATCATCTTTCTTTTGAGAAAAATAACTGTTCAGTTGAAAATAATTCTGTTTTCGTTTCGGATTTAACTATTTTTCTAAAAAAAATCTTCTTTGGTTGAAAATACAACTATATCGTTGAAAAATCGTCCTTATTGACAGAAAGTCTTATTGAAAATAAACTTTATAGTTAAAAATTCAAATTTTCGGGCTGCGAAGATATTCAACTGTCTTCTAAAAAATTCTTCTTTTACGCTTGAAAATTCCACTATTTAGTTTTTTATAGAGGATTAAGTAATTTTGTTAAAAATTCAAATTTTCTTTAAAAAATTATCTTTTTGTTTAAAAAAAATAACTGTTTGAAAATAATTATGTTTTGGTTGCGGATTCAACTATTTTGTTAAAAACAGTTTCAAATAGTTGAAAATTCAAATTTTTTTAGTTTATCTTTTTCGGTCGAAAATACAACTAATTATTGAACAACCGGAGTTTTTGATAGAAAATTCTTCTTCCTGAATTAAATTTTTTTTTAGAATTGTCATCTTTTTTATTTAAAATAATTTTCTTTATTTGCTTAAAACAAAGATTTTTGTTGCAAATTGAGCTATCTTCTACAAAATTTATCTTTTCGGCTTAAAAATTAAACTATTCCTTAAACAAAACTTAATTATTTGATTCAGAGTTTAACTATTTTGATAAATATTAATTTTTTGGCCTCTAAACGGGTTTTAACAAATCATGTGATTGAATCGGAAATAATTTTTTACTTCTGTTTGCAAAAAAAAAATTATCTATAAAATTATCTAAGAAAATATCTATAATTTTTACATCATCTGTAATTTTTTCCACTATTTCTTATTTTTATTTTAAATTATTGGCTTAGTGAATTTAATAATAAAAAAGACTTTAATAAATTTAAATAAAAAGAAACCTTTGTGCGCACCTGAGGCTAAAAAATGTTTTTTCATGATTTTACATAAAAGGGCATCTGGAAATCGGTCGAAATGGTTTCAAGATCAGAAACTGAGACCGTCTCGCTATATCTAAAAAAAAAAAAAAACAAGTTAGTAACGGTACGCTCCTTTGCTTGGAAAAAGACAACGGCCTATTCCATTCTTGGTTCTCTTCGATGACTCAGAGTTTGAACGTCTAAAAGAAATACATCCTCGATTGGCTCGAGAAGTTGAAAGGTGTGTTTCGTTGAACCTGGGAACGCTGATCAAGGTGAAAAAACTTGAATAAAAAAAACATTTACTTTCTCAAGTTAATTTTTTAAATTATTTATTAAATTGTTCGAATAAAATAAAATTTTGTGCGCTTGCGCTCCTGATCTTAATTTAAAAATTGTATTTACAGCTGGATTTCACTGATTCATGTTTAGTATAAATTACGAAATTTTTAGTTCGTTTTTTGACTGATTTTCCAGTCGATTTTTATCATCGGAATTCAAAACAAAAAATTATCTCATAACAAGGAAATTAATTCTTCGATATAAAACTAATGGTACTAATATTAATATTCCCTGAAAAATAGTTGAATTTTAAAAACGCAAAATTTAATTTTCAGCAAAGAATATAATTTGCAAACAAGAAGGATAACTTTTAAACTAAATGGCTGAAATTTCAAGCAAAAAGATCAATTTTTAAGAAAATAGCTCAAGTTTCAATCAAATAGTTGAATTTTCCTGTATTTGAAACTGTTTTCGAGAAAATGGTTGAATCCTCAACCAAAATAGATTATTTCCAAGGAAACATTTGTTTTTTTAGAAAAAAATTCTTTTAAACTAATTAATTGAATTTAAACCAAATAGTGGAATCTTAAAGCCAAAAAGGAAACGAATTTTTCAGAAGATAGTTGAATTTTGTACAAATAAGATTATTTCTAACAAAAAATTACACATCTACCAAAAATGATAAATTTTCAATCTAATAGAACCAATTTTTACATAAAAAGACGACTGTTCAGTAAAGCAGTGAATTTTTCAGAAAATAAGAATTGAATTTTCGAAAAAGAAAAATTTTTCAGTTAAAAAAAAGTTTCAAACAAATTTTCAAATATTTATGCCAATAGGCCACATTTTTTCAAAAGATTTTATCTATAATCCAAGTTAATTTCATAACCAAATAAGCAAAAAGATTAATTTCATAACCGGAAAAATTTATTTTCACAAAAGGTGATTTTTTAATAAAATACATAAATGTTAAAAAAAATAGTTACATTTTGAACCAAAGAAAGGAAATTTCAACTAAAATGATAAATCCTTAAAATAAAAAGATGAATTTTAAACCAAATAATGAATTTTTATCCAAATAGTTTAATTTCGAACCAAAAATATTTATTTTTGTTATGGAATGGAATAATTAAATGTTCTGTTAAAAAAAACGTAATCTTCAAACTAAGCAAAAAACGAATTTTTAATAAAATTGGTAAATCTTCAACCAAAGAGATGATTAAAATTAATTTTCAACAAAGTAGTTCAACTTACAACCAAAATAGTTAAATTTTTCTCTAAATGGTTAGGTTTCCGGCTAAAAAATATTAAATTTCAATCCAAAAGTCGAATTTTTAACGAAAAAAGATGAATTTTAAACTACATATGGAATAGTTCAATTTTCACTCAAAAAGATTAATTTTATACAAAAAAAAGAGAATTCTCAACAAAGGAGTGAAATTTTTATATAAAAACATAAATCTTCAACCATATTGTTAAATTTTTAACTAAAAATTATATTTTTTGAACCAAAAATGGAATAGTTAAATTTTAAGCTCAAAAACTTATTCTTTAAACAAAAAAACTAATTTTTGACAAAAAAGAAACGAATAAAATTATTTTTCAAGAAAGTAGTTCAGCTTTCAACCAAAATAATATAATTTTCAACTAAATAATTAAGTTTTTTACTTAAAATGATGAATTTTCAACAAAAAGTTGAATTTTTAACGAAAAAAGATCAATTTTGAACTAAAAATGGCATAGTTAAATTTGCAGTAAAAAAATTAATTTTATAACAAAAAAAAAGAATTTTAATAAAGCAGGCGAGTTTCTTTCTAAGTATATGAATTTTCAAACAAATTGTTAAATTTTTAACTGAAAATTACCTTCTATCAACCATAAGCAGAATAGTTAAATTTTCAGTTTAAAAAAATTATTCTTTAAAGAAAGAAACTAGTTTTCGACAAAAAAAGATCAATTATCAACGCAAAAGTTGAATTAAAAAAAAAAGTTGTGACTAGAAGTGGAATTGTTAAATTTTTAAATCAAATTTCAATTAGAAAATTAATTTTTGAAACAAACAAAAAACTAAATTAATTTTTAACAAAATAGTTGAATATTTAACTAATAAAACAAATGTTTTCAACAAAACACTTCAACTTTTAATGAAGTTGGATTCTAAATGAAAAATAAAATAGTTGAATTATCACCAAAACGTTCAAAAAATATGAAAATATGACTTTCTTACCAAAAAAGATTAATTTCCAACTATAATAGATTACATTTAAATAAAAATATTAACATTTTGAAGACAATCATTTTTTTAAACAAATAGTACGATTTCAAACCTAAATAGATGATTTCTTAATAAAAAATAAGAGTAGATGTTTCAATTTAAAATAACCAACTTCTAAAAAAAAAGTTTGATTTTAGATTTGTACCATATTTATTCAGTTCGAATGACGACAATGTCGCAAATTATTTTCGGGAATTTTGAAATTCGGCAATTTTATATTTCAATCAGTTTATTTTTCGGGAGTCAGGCATCAACTAAAAATGAAGGATAAATCTGGATGATTTTATTGCATTTTTCTTAATTCAAAAAAATTGAAAAAAAATTTAGGATAGGAAAAATTCGAGTCAGTTAAAAAAATATTTAGGTATTATAGACATTCTGAAGAGATCAAGCAAATATGAAAGTGAAAATATTTCCGAAAATTTGTGAAATATTTTCTCGTCGTCTCCCAAGTTTTAAAAGTCCTAAATATCTTTTAAACTGACTGAAATTTTTTTCTGAATTTTGGTTAAATCCTGTAAAATAGTCATTTAACAAAATCTAGCTTCTTTCCCAAATTATCTGAATATTTCCAAAAATATAATTAAGTCTCAAATTTAAGTGTTAAAATTTATTCACAAATGACTATATTCATTCGAATTTTGATTTTTTAATCAGAAATTATTTTACCCGTAAGGCCGGAATATAAAAATCAGCACTTTTCCGCCTG
>NC_046665.1:123928484-123948516 GCF_010883055.1 Belonocnema kinseyi | reverse complement strand
ACACACACATACGCATACAGAGCAAGTAGGTAACCAAAACCAACCTAGCCAAACGCCATTTAAAAAAAATCTGAACGCATCAAATAAGTGGCCAATAGTAAATAGACTGGAGAAGGCTCAGCCAATAAAAATATATATCTATCTCTTTGTATCAAGTGTAGTAAGACCAAGATAAAAATCTTCTTATTTGAGATCCCGCTACCCGAAAATTTTTTTCCAAAGCGCATGTAAAAAAACGAAAATATATTTTTTAAAATGAAAAAAAATCGGCATTTCGGGTTAGAATCAGCGTATTTTATGAAAAAGCCGCAAATCAGCGCAAGATACGAAAATCAGCACATGTGCTGGCAAATCAGCGCGTTTTGGTAGCCCTATGATTGATGATGCTAGTTTAGAAAAAACAGGTTATGAAATACTGCTGCCGCAATTAATCAGTCTCAGTTGCCTGGGGGCATGTCTGATGACTTTCACTTTCTATAAAATAATTCTAGAAATTTGCGGAATCCAAATAAACATTATAATTTATAATTAAAAAGAATGTCTCGCTTTATGTTGCAGACACATCTGGTTCGCAAAATCTGTCGCAATGGCAGAATATTGCGAGTACCTTTGGGATCCATTACGTGGTCACACGAGTCTTGCTCTTGCCCATAGTCTTTACGATGAACAAGCGAGAATCAACAGAGGCGACAAGAAACTGGCTGTAAAGACTGTTAGGGCTATTCTTCGTGACATGCCAGGCGTTGGTAAATAATATTATTTATATTTATATTTTTTATTTTCAGGCGCAGATCCGGAGGGGGTCCAGGCTGCTTGTCCTCTTTCCCCCTCCCCAAAAAAGTCAGGACTAGAATTTTTCAAATAAGATAATTAAAGTTTATTATATTAATACTGGAAAGCGAATTTTTTCGTTGAATATGGTTATAGAGAGGACATAAATTCTCAGGGTCTACTTATCAAATGGAGGGCCCATTTTATATAAAGTAGTTACATAGAGGTACTCCATATTGGTTCCTGGGGATTTCGCGGGAAACAATGCGATAAGCACATCGTATAGTTTAATTAAAATTAAGCTTAGAATATAAGAAAAATAGTATGCTGCAGTGATCCGGTTTGTAAAAATAGAAGTGAGGATGGATTTAAACTTTACCGTTTTCCACTAGGACAAAGAGAAAGCTTATCTGAAAGTCTGAAGCTTATGTTTAACCCTCAAACGGTACACTGGTGCGAATTCGCACCTGAAAAATTTTTCAGTTTGTGGGAATGTACCGTTTTAGGATTAGATGTAAGTAAATTGCCTATGAGCATTTTTTATGCTATATTAAAGCAAAATGAGATCTCGAAGAAAGTGAGGTTAGAAACCCGCTTTTCAGGTAAATGTAAATAGCTATCATTATAAACTCCTGGAAAAGTATTGTTTCAATGTTAGACCTATAGTCTAGTAGTATTTTATTATTTTTTACTATTTATTTAATAAATCATATGATTATAATTTTAGCGCACACCTATTTGTAAACTGAGTGAAATTTAGTTAACGATCATACTTTTTGCAAGAACTATTTTTTGGCAAATATGTGAGTTAAAAAATCATATAGTCTAATTTAAATATTCCATATATTATGTCACATGTAATTTTAATTATAATTTATGTTTTGAGAACAATGCTTTAGTATAATTAAAAAATAAATAATTCATATTATGTAAATGTATTTATATAATTCGATATCAAGTTAGTGATTTTGAATTTGGCGGGGAACCAGGATGGCAGCTCGCATATTCCCATCTAATAAAGTACCTTAGGAACGTATATGAACGTTACAATGCATTCGCAACACTAGCGCTATCACTCTAAAGTCGTATCCACAAGCGGCAAGAGAGTCGACTGTATTACGTCCCAACTCTGCAATCCAATTTCTTCTGTTAAGGGCATGTGATACTTCGAAAATTGTCGATTTTACCAGTGTTAGATTCCCCGGCTTTTTTCCTAGGATAAGAAATATTTTGTCGTCAAAATATGGGAAATGATAGCGAGCATGCTAACGGACGTCCCCGAACATTTTTTTTGTGTGTGTTTTTTTTCTAAATTAGATTTTGCTAACAGCGTGGGTATATTTCGAGGTTATGTATGTTAAAATTCTCCCGAGCTTTACTTTCAAACTACACAATATTTTTGGCCGAAAACTTTGGACTGACAAATAAACATAGTAACTAATCTCCCGGAACTAAATTTGACTGCAGGCAATCAAAGAGTTGGTTTCATAAATAATTTCCAGGTTATCGGAAAGGCAGAGATGAAAAACTACGTAACCTGAAAATAATGCATATGCATAAAATGTTTATTTAGCACAACCTTTTTTTTTTTGTTATTATCCCTCATAAAAAAGTCCGGGGACGTCCGTTATGATATTTTATAGCATCTCCGAATTCAGTTTTAAAAAATTTTCATTTTTGTGGAAAAAAAGCCGGGGAAACTGTAAGTATCACATGCCCTTAATACTTTACGCAGGTTTGTTGAGGTTTAGGTCCGTTACCTGTCGTTGAATGGTTAAAACCATTAGCCGGGAAATATTGGTCAGGTTTGAAAATAAATGATTTAATCAACACTCAATATTCAATATCAATATTCTCTTATTTGATGTCTAGTATAAACGACAATGATCGTTTTGGGTGGGATTCATCCCTATTTCTAGCTTTTAACCAATCAAAATTCTAACATCACTTACCAAAGATCCTCTTTTTATGGCGTCTGACTGGCGCCATGACTCATTAATGATTCCAAAAATAGCCCAAAATCTCATGTTCCTAACCTCAAAATCTACTTTGGACAGTGAGCTATGCAACATCTTTAATCAAAGTTTTAATGTAGGTAAATTCGGACAAAATACTCACGTATAGATTTCCTAAGGCGCAATGAGCTTATAATTTTCGTATAATTCGTGTACAATAATAATTTCCTAATATTTCTTGATTCTATACATTCATAACAACTACCATTTTAAAGCTATTTGAATCCTCACGCTAGAGCATTTACTAGTTCGGAGAGTATTTGGTAAAAGGGTCTTAGCGCCCTGGAGTTTTAGTTCATAAAATGGCGAATGCGGTTACAAACGTATATAAATGTTACCATGCATTCCCAGCACTGGCGCTATCACCCTTAGGCCGTATCAACATGCGGCAAAAGAGCCTGACTGCTAATGCAGATTCCCAACCATGTGATTCTGTTTACTCATGGATGTATTAGAGATTAGAGATGTGCGCTGACCGTGAGGTGACTGATTGCTGGAAGTCTTACGGTCACCTGACCGGGAAGGGGAAGTTGTGAAAATCATGTTATTATGCAAGATAGATGTATTAACTGCAGCAATTCTTTTTTTTTATTAGAACAAAATTTATGTTCTGAAAAAAATGCAGGGAAAGGAATAAGTATATGAAAAAAACAAAGAAACACGTACTGCTCATTTTAACCTTTCGAGCGAGTCAGTTCGTTCTGTTTACGTTCAAATAATCATCGATGTCGAAATACACAGACGCGCGTGCGCGAAGTAGGCCTGTGTACCGAAATCTATGCGTCACAGGAGTGGGAGCCCTTTTCACGTTCGCGTGTTTGGAAATCACGATTCCCGAACCTCTCGTACGTTTGGAGTCATAGATATCCTTAAGGGAGAGTTGGGGCACGTTACCCCCACCGCTCGTCTAGGTCCAACCGGAATAAGGAAGTCCTCACAAAACACATGCACGTTGGTCCTCATTTTAAAGGCCTCATAAACTCAACTCAATCTTTTGTATCTTTTAAATCGAGCAGAATCGAGAAACGGTGAATCAATGTAATAATCTTTAATATGGTGTCATGTTACGTTTCATATTGCTATAACAGAAGTGTGGCAGGGTATCAATTTAAGTATTTTTCAAAAAGTCCAACACGTCGAAACGTATGGGATAAGAACATAAATAAAAGAAATCGAAGAAAAAGAACAATGCTCGAATGCCCAAAGTGCATTTAATCATGTTTTCTGATCGTGGCACACTATCATTTCTAAACCAAATAATGTAAATTTATTCCATTTTTTTACCGAAATCTTCAACTGTAAAAAGCGATCATGTTTTGACGTCTTACAATCTGGGAGAAAAGATTTTAAGAACCTTTTTGTTTTTTCGTTTGCGGATATGCTACAAATTAAAATCTAAAGAAGAGCTATTGAAAATTATTTGTAAAAAATGTTGCGTACCGTTTACCCCATTAAACTAAAAATTGCTGCTTTTACGAAAACTATTTTTTTACTCTATAACGATACTTCATTGTGTGAGAAATGTATTCTAGGTTTAAAAAATACTTAGTTTTGATATTTACTGAAGACAAGAAAAATATTTATTTTGGAATTTAAATCCAGTAGGCCGTATGTTGAATTTTCAGTACTTTTAAATATTTACGCTATGGTTTCTTATTATGTATTTCATTAAAAATGAATTTGATTTAAAAATCGCTCGCTCCAGTGGACTTCCGTATCACGGTTGGACCTACCAATCAGGGGATTTTAAAAATGCAGTTCTCGGGCGCCCTGTCTGATTCTACTAGCAATAAGTAGGAAACCATTTCTGGAAATTAAAAATTACATCCATTGAGAGGGAGCCTAAAAAGAACTCATAAGACGTTACCTAATTTGAGTACAGCCCCTTATTTGTTTCTTTGATTCCTAGGATATTGGATCATCGGAAAGAATGAAAGTGAATGTATAGGATCCCCTATCATAAGAAAACCCTAATCGTCATCTACATAGCCTTCTGATGAACTCCAGCTTTTCTTGAACAATTAGCTCATGTCCATAGTGCTATTCAAATAGTGTAGAACTTGTTTTGCTGCAGACCAGTGAATGTTATCTTAGCTGTAAGAGTATTGACTTAGATAACTGTTTATGCGTGTCGGGTCTAGCACACACTACCAAGTACATTATAGTACAACTAGGAGTTCTCTGTACGATAATTTCTTTGATATTTTAGCTTCGGAATTGTCACTCATTTTCAGCTTTGTAACAAGATGCAGGTAGCAACTGTTCTGGATTTAGAAATTCTCATTTACTTGCTCCTGGAAATTTCAATCTCAAGACAATAAGTTTACTTCTTCTAAATCTTTGACTTGGAAGCTTTTTTCCCAGATGTTTTGTTACCTCAGTGGTTTACTTTTGATCCCATGAAGTACTCATAACATTCACATAAACTGCAATTGGCAATGTATGTTCCCCTTGCCCCGTGTAGAATAAGTATTGATCAGCGACAGATGGTGGTACCAAATTTGTTTTTAAAACATCTTTTTTAGTTTTGTTTCAAACTTCATTCATTCTCAGCGAACATATTCTTTTAATGCTGTTTTGATTGGTACTGAAATATCTAAAAAGATTTTCTTTTCTAGAACTTAGAAACTTCTAGAACTTAGAAACTTCTAGAATTTAGAAACTTCTAGAAACTTAGAACTTCTAGAACTAGAAAGCTTCCTTTGGCTTGATTTTTAGTCTATGTATTATAAAGGACAACTTTTCTGTTACAATTATTAATTGTTTAATTTCATATTTTAAACACATAATCTAAAGACTAAATACAAATATAAACCCATGGTGAACCGAATATCGGCGCGGCGGTAGATTGAGTGTCTGTCACACTTCACCCGACGTTCCTATTGTTAGATACTTAGAGCCGGTTCAGAGAAATAAATAATTATTAAAATATAATGGAAATGAATTTTGTAATTTTCCATTCACTTTAAGATAACACTCATTATTGATAATATTGACCGATTTTTCTATTCTTTTTTTCATTCGTTGGTCAAACATATCAGGAAATTGATTCAGGTAATTAAAATGTAATTGAGCCATGTTTTGCGTAATTTTAGAGATTGTAACAAGTAATTTTTATCGTCAGGACAATTAATTTGGTCTTTATCGAAAGACGAAAGGAAATGCAAGGAAATTAAAAATATGCCCCGTACACATAAAGGATGTGATGTACATGTTTTCGCAAGAAAATATAGCTTTCTTCTTGAAGGGTATGCAATTCGCAGCCTTTTCTTAATTTCCAGAACTTGCAACTGAAAACTCTGCATTCACAGACATTCATAATTTGTCTATCTTTTTTCTTGAATCTTTATTTGTTTCAAATACAACTGCTTGCTTCATAATGAATGTATTGTTATTCAGGATTAATGAACTATTTTGCTTCAAAATTAATATTTTGTTTGTATGCTTTTATATATTTTCATATTTATAATTGACATTTTTATAAGTAGGAACTAAAATATTATAGCTATTTTATATGACATTTATATTTTTAAAAATTTTGAATATAAAGATAATTCTGCCATTTATGAATATTTAAAAAATAATAATTTTTTGTTTGAAAATATTTTGAAAGGTTTCAAGAGCATAAATTAATTTTCTTAAGAATAAAAAAATGGAAAGATTTCAAAAAATTTCAAAAGAAAATGTAGAAGTTTTTAAAGCAAAAATTTTTTAATTTGCAAGAATCCAAAATTTTAAAACACATATTCCAGTAAGTTTGAAAGATATTCATAAGTTTCAAATAGATTTAAAGAAAAAACTAAAACTTTAAAGGATTGAAAAAAATTGCAAATTTGCTTAAAAATAATTTTAAGCAAATATTTCATATTTAAAAAAATTTATACTTTTGAAGAATTCCAACCAAGAATTTTGAAGACTTATAAGAATTTTGAAATTCTTAAGAGAATAAACAATTTTTTAAAGATTTTTAGGAAAATTTTGTAATGTTCTTTTTTTAAATGAAAAATTAGTTAAAAATTTTTCCAGCTATTTCAAATGATTTCATAAATTATTGAAAAAGTATCCAGAAGACTATGAGGCAAGTTTTTAAAGATTTCTTTTTTGAAATCTGAAAGATTTTTTAATTTTTAAAATTTTGCAGTATTTAAAAAAATTCGGAAAAAATTTGAATCAGCTTAGAAGATATTATTAGAAAGTTTTGTAAAAAATTGAAACCTAATTTATTATTTGAAAAGAGATAAAATTTTTCTCAAACAAAATGTACATTTTGGAAGATTTTCAAATAAAATTTTTAACATTTTGAAAGATTTTGAAAGATTTCAAGATGATAATAAAAATTTTCTACAAAAAAATGTTCCTGGCAAAATTTAAAATGATATTTATTAAAAAAATAATAATTTTATGATTTTGAAGCAACATTTTAAAGCTTTTTGGAAATTTTGAAAGGTTTCTAGAAACTAACAAAAATTTCTTAAGATTCGTGTGAATATTTTTAATTTTTTTTTTATTAAATTAATATTGAAAGAAAATTTAAAAGGTTTTATAAATATTTCAAAAGATATTTATAGTGAGTTGAAGACAGATATAATTGATATAATTCAAGAGAGTTGACGAGCCTGATTTTTGAAATAGTCTTTTAACTTTTTTATAAATAAACAAATATGACGAGAAAAATGGCATTTTTTCTAGTTGACGTTCCCGATGCTCGCCAATAACCTAAAAATGATTAAAATCGCCTAAGTTTAATAGAATAATATGATTTAAACATATTCCAATATTATTTAATAAACAAACATAAAATTTTATAAATAAATTTTTTGTTCAAAGAATGCTCTTTACAATTTTCTATAATCTTACGTTTTTTAAGTTATATTGCAAGGAATTTGAATTAAAATAATATAATGATGAAAGAACAAAATTTACGAAATTTAAATTAGACCAAAATCCAAATTAAAAATCCCATTTAACGCCCAATAATCAAATTCATGCAAAATCCTGTTAAACAAAACAAGAATCCAACGACCAAATTTGGACCACAAGGAATAAACGAAAACCAAAAAAATTCTATTGTAATCTGAAAAAAAAATAAAACTTTCGGAAAAAAAGTTTTTTTTTTTTTTTTTTTCTGTTTACAATAGAGTTGTTTTGGTTTTCGTTTATTCCTTGTGGTCCAAATTTGGTCGTTGGATTCTTGTTTTGTTTAACAGGATTTTTCATGATGAAGAAATTTCTTCTTGAGATTATTATTTTTAATATTATAAACAAAATTTAATAAACAAATAAATTAATTAGCCATTTATCAGAAAAATTCTGTTTTCTCGATATCATTTTTTGAATTAGGAACATTATAATAATTTTAGAAAAATTCTTGATTTTTGGATTAATCTTATGGGTTTTTTAAACAAAATTAATAAACAAAGCCATTATTCGGGTTTTTGTCGGCAGAAAAATTCGTTTTGACCCATGCCAGTTCTTTCAGTTGTGATCTTTATAGTAAATTCAGTCGAAAGAAAAATTCTTTTTTCGCTGAAAACTTTTTTAATTGTGCACTTCTTGATAATTTCAAAAAAAACATAATTTATTGGTAAATTTTATGAATTTTTAAAAGAATTTCATTGAAAAAATGCATTGTTGTATCTCCATAGCGACCTGGGAAAAAAATATAAAAATAGGTTAAAGGTATCAAATTGCTCGTCATTGAAAACAAAAATGAGCATCGTTTTTCATTTTTTGGAAATTTTAAAAGTTTCCACCTATTTAGGGGTTGAGAACACCCCCAAAAAAATTAACAAATAGAAAATACTACTAATTATAAAATACTTTTTTCTTGATTGATAAGAAGTTGATGTGAAAAATAATTTTATTATTGAATATAATAATTAAAAATAAAAAATGATTTTATAATTACCTACCTATTTTGGCGTCACTCTTTAATAAACATATGTACATATTAATTTTGCATTAGTCGACGAAAAAGTTTTTTTTCTTCAATTTCAGTCCTTTTCGTTTAAGTTTTTTTTATTAATTTCATTGTTTTAATAAGGCTGCGACTTCAGGATAATGCATTTGTTTATTAAATTTGTTCTTAAACAAATATAAAATTTATCAACTAATGATGAATTTTGCTGAAATTATTATGAATTTCCGCATAAAAATACTAGTATCGGAAAAAAATCATTTTTTCGTCGACAGATGCCCCAATAATGCATTTGTTAATTAAAATTGTCAAAAAAATTATGAAATTGATCAATTAATTATGCATTTTTCTGAAATTATTATGAAGTTCTTAATAAAAAAAGTTATCATCGCAAAAGACGAATTTTTCATTCGAGAAATGCCTTATTTATTAAATTTGTTTAAAAAAGTTATGAAATTTATAAAATATTTATGAATGTTACTAAAATTGTCAGAAATTTCCCAACTGAAAAGACTGGCATTGAAAATAAACGAATTTTTTTGCTCACAGATGCTTCAATAATGCATTTGTTTATTAAATTTGTTAAAAAAAATCATAAGATAAATGGAAAAATTATGAAATGTTCTAAAATTAACATAAAATTCCTAACTAAAAACAATGAAAAAGAAAAAACAACCTTTTTTTCGAAAAATGCCTGATTAATACATTTTTTAAATCAAATTTGTTTGAACTATTAACAATAATAATCTCAAGAAGAAATTTGTTTATCATTATATTGTTTTTATCGAAACTTGTTGCAATATAACTTTAAAAAACATAAAATGATAGAAAATTTTAAAACACATTCTTTCAACAAATGATTTGTTTATAAATTTTTGTTTTGTTCATTTCATATTATTGGAATATCTTTAACTAATGTTACTATATAAAACTTAAGCGATTTCAACCATTTTTATGTTATTTACGAGCATCAGGGACGTCAAATAGAGAAAATGGCCATTTTTTCTTCCTATTTGATTAATTATAAAAAAAATGAAAGCCTCATTTAAAAATCAGGCGCGATAACTCACTTAGAAATCTTATAATCTTTTGTTTTCAGATTTTTTTGTTCAAAGAGGTTAATATTTGGGGATTACACGTTATTTTAATCCAAAAAAGTCATTTTTTCCTACTGTGCGGCGCGGCGTCAATTCTCAGAAACACTAAATCCAGAATCACTAAATCCAAATTGGACTGTAGTTATATTTTGAACTGGAAAAGATAAACTTTTAACTAAAAATTGAATATTTTAATTTTTAGTTAGCGCGTGACTATTGCTTCTCGCGCTTCGCGCTCGATAATGTATTTACCTCGCGCGACGCGCTCGATCTTTGTGCACAGACATTTTAAAGCTAAGGATGAAAGCACCGGAAACAGTAATTTGGTGATTGTGAATTCTCTTCTGTTAAAGCTCCTTCAGCTTTAACGAGCATTTTCTCATCACGTATTTCGTGCTTCTTACTCGAATTTATCCTTCAAATTCTATATCATTCTCATAAATCTATATTATTATAATTCGTAAAAAATTAAACTTTTACCAGTAAATATAATTGGATTTTCTAATTGGGTTTAAATTCTAAATGTTATCTTAGTTCGAAACGTTATTTTCATGCCCCTCTCCCCCCATAAAATCTTGGGTTTTCCCCCTCCTCTAAAACTCTTTTTAAGTATAAAAATTTATTTTGATTGATGATCTCTTTTTTTGCTGTTCTTTTTCTTTAGTGTAATAATGGTTTTACTCTTATCAAAAGTAAACATAATTTTTTTTAATACATGTTTACACTTTAAACAACTGTAAAAATAAGAAATGAGTCCCAGAGGTGAATTTAATTTCCTGATTGAGCGCTCTCGCGTAAAGTGCCGAACCGTTAAAAACACATTTCTAATTATAGAGGCAGACATTAACTACTATTTCAGTCTGTGAAGAATTAAACCATTTTTCACTAGAATATTTACATAAATAAAACAACAAAGAACAGTAGAAAAATCTTTAAACTTATTCAAAATTGATAACGAGATTCATTCGAATTTTTTAAATAAACAAATTTTTCGTGTTGCCGGCAAGTTTTTAAAACTTTCCAACTTTTTAAAATTTATTAAACAAATCCAAGAATGGTATGAAATTATTTTTGTGTCGTTTTTTAGGTATTAAGTAAAAAAGCTGAATTGAAAATAATGAAAAAAACTCCTGCATGAATATAGAGATTCTTTTTTTAATGAAGAGAAAATTACTTTTTTTATTCGGCCAGGTTTACATTGATTTTTAAAAAGTTCAAATTTTTACCTGAAATAATTCTTTCCTTTTTTATAAAATTTTCATCATTTTATGTGTTTGAGAATTCATCACATTACTTGAATGTTCACATATTACGTTGAAAACTTGTTTTAAATTTTGCTAAAAAAATTAATTTTGTAAGTGGAAACGAAACTGTTCTATTTTTAGTTAAAAATTAACATTTTTGAGTTGAAAATTTAACTATTTGGTTGATAATTTATCTATTTATTTTATAAATAAAACGATTTTGTTAAAAAGTATCCTTTTTGGTAAAAAGTTGATTTTGTTTTTGAAATTTTTTTTTAGTTTAGGATTTAACTCTGTCGTTGAAAATTTCACTTTCTTAGTTGAGTTCAAATATTTTTAATTCAAAATTTATTTTTAAACAACAAATTGAACTATTCTAGTAGAAGATTCAGCATTTTAGTTGACAATAATTCTTCTCTTTAGTTAAAAATGTAAATAATTTGTTGAAAATTATTTTTTTTTGTAATTATTATTTTTTTACTTAAAATTAAACTATGTAATTTTTTCTTAAATGTATATTTCTTAGCTGATAATGGAACTATTTGGTTAAAAATTCATGTATGTTGTTGAATATTGCTTTTTTTGGGTGAAAACTTATTTTTCAATATTGAAAATTCGTATTTTTAGTTGAAAATGTAACTATTTGTTTCGAAATTAATATACTTTGTTTTCAATTTAAACAATTTTGTTAAAAAAATATCCTTTTGGGTTAAAAATTGAACTATTCCATTGAGATTTAATCTATTTTGTAAATGAAACGATTTTGTTAAAAAGTATTCTTTTTGGTAAAAAAGTTAATTTTGTTATGGGAAAGTTTTTTTTAGTTCATGATTTAACTATTTCATTGACAATTTATCTTTCTTAGTTAACTTAGAATCTTTTGTATTCAAAATTTATTTTTTAACTAAACACTTAACTATTTAAGTTGAGGATTCATCATTTTAGTTGAAAATTCTTCTCTTTAGTCAAAAATGTAAATACATTGTTGAAATTTTTTTTAATTAGTCTCTTTTTACTGAAAATTGAATTATTTAATTTTTTGTTAAAGTGTATATTTCTTAGCTGATAATGGAACTATTTGGTTAAAAATTCATGTATGTTGTTGAACATTAATTTTTTTCAGAGAAAAATTATTTTTAAATATTGAAAATTTATGTTTTTACTTGAAAATTAAACAATTTTTTTCAATAATATCCTTTTTGGTTAAAAATTCAACTAATTTTGTGAAAACTCGTCTTTTTAGTTGTGGATTTAACTATGCTGTGGATAATTTATCTTCTTTGTTTGAGATCAAAAAGTTTTGATTAAAAATTTAAATCTTTTTAGCTTTAAATATTATCTATTACATATTGAGTTGAGAATTAAACTTTTGGTTTAAAATTAATCTACTAAGAATTTAACTATTCCAGTTGAAGATTCATCATTTTGGTTTAAAATTAATTTTTTACTAAAAATTTAACTATTTTGTTTAAAGTTCTCTCTTTTTTATATTAGTTTACTTTTTTTGAAAATTGAACTGCTTAATTTTTAGTGAAACCAAATATTTTTTAGTTGAAAACTTAAATATCTGGTTTAAAATTTATTTATATTGTCAAAAATTCGTCTTTTTTATTGACATCCAGCATTTTTGATTTTAAATAAAAATATGTTTTGGTTGAAATATCAACTATTACATTCCTCGTTGAAAATTCACCTCTCTTCTGGAAAAATCAACTATTTTCATAAACAGTCGTTGTTTTTTTGATTCAAAAGTTATTTTTGAACTGAAAATTTAACTGTTCTAGTTAATTATTTCGAGGTTCGTCATTTTAGTTGAAAAATTTTAAGAGTTATTTTTTCCACTCGTGGCTTATGAAAATGACCCTTTAAATTTGAAATTTATCAAGTAGAATTTTCTTTAATTCGTTTTTTCTTTTTCGACGGAATGACAATTTTTTATCTACAAGTAAAAACCAAAATGATTATAATCTTCAGCTGTGAAAAATTCTTCTATAGAACCGTTGGGATTCGAACGCAGGTCAAGAGATTGCCAGACTGGTGCGTTAACCCACTAAGCTACGGATGGTTAGAGTTTGAGCACCAGACGGGTAATCTGTAATTCTGCACTCTTAAAAATTTCTGTTGGAAACTTCCACTACATGTATTGGAAGTTTATTTCCAAAACGTAAGTTAACGCTACACAGGGATCGGAACCTTTTTGCTTGGACCCGAATTTAAAGGGTTCCTTAAGGGTCCCGTTTCAGCTTGGACCCTTTAATTGCTTAAAAGTCCGGGCCCGGACCCGGACCTTTTAAATCTTTAAGGGTTCAGGTCTGAACCCGAGCCCGTTAATTTATTAAGGGTACGGGTCCGGATCCGTAACCTTTAAGTTCTTAAGGGTCCAGGTCCGGCACCGAATCTTTTAAATTCTAAACGGTCCCTTTAATTTCATAACAGTACGGGTCCGAACCCGGACCGTTTAGAATTTACAGGGTTCGGGTCCGGAACTGTACCCTTTAAGTTCTTAAGGGTCTGCGTCCGAACCCGAACCTTTTAAATTTTATAAAGTCCGGGCCCGGACCCGTACACTTTAAGATCTCAAGGGTACAGGTCCGGACACGAACTTTTTAATTTTTATAAGGTCCGGGTCCCAACCCGTGCCCTTTCATTTCTTAAGGGTACAGGTCCGAACCCGGACCTTATAAATTCTTAAGGGTAAGGGTCCGGACCTGTACCCTTTACATTTTTAATGGTTCGGGCCCGGACCTGAACCTTTTAAATTCTTAAGGGTAAGTGTCCGAATCCGTACCCTTTAATTTCTCAAGGGGGCGGGTCCGGACCCGAACCTTTTAAATTCGTAAAGGTCCGGGTCCGGACCCGTATCCTTCAATTTCTTAAGGATCCGGTTGCGCACCCGAACTTTTAAAATTCTGAAGGTTCCGGGTACGGACCCGTACCCTTTAAGTTTTTAGGGGTCTGGGTCCGGACCCGAACCTTTTCAATTAATAAGGGTACGGGTTTGGACCCGCACTTTTTAAGTTCTTACGAATTCGGGTCCGTACCGGGCCCTTGCTGGACCATTTAGGTCCCTGGACCCTTTAAAAATTAAGGGTTCCGATCTCTGACGCTACATCACATAATGTCATAGTTAACAAATGCTGGAATTTGTCCGGTACCTCACATGTAATGGAATTTTAGAATAAAAGTTTAGTAACCAGTAAAATTTCTGTATCATAATTGTTGCAGGACATCTCGACACCTGTTACAATGAGAAATTAAAATAAAAATGTAAATCATTTCTCAGAACACATGTTCTCGGCAAGAACAAAAAATTCTGACGGAGCCAATTTTGCAAGATATTCACGAGATTCAATGAATTCATGGAATTCACGAAATTCATGAAAATTACAGAATTCACTGAATTTTTTCAATTTTCGGAACTCACAGGATTCGAAGAATTCACGGTCTGCGCGGAACACAAGGAATTCACAAGATTCAATGGATAAATAGAATTCCCGGAATTTAAAGATTTTCCGGAATTCAGCGAACTTAAGAATTCGCAGAATTTAGTAAAGGCACAGAATTCACGCAATTTATGCGAATTCCATGAATCTCACGAATTCCTTCAATTCCATGAATTCCATTAATTCCGTGAATTTCATGAATGCTATTAGAAATTCCTTTAATTCCATGAATTCGGTGATTTTCATTAATTCCTTAAATTGCGTGAATTTCAAAAATTCCTTGAATTCTATGAGTTCCTTAAATTCTATGAATTCCTTAAATTCCATTAATTCCTTGAATTTCTTGAATTCTGTCATTTCCTTAAATTCCATGAATTCCTTAAATTCCTTGAATTTTGTGAATTTCTTGAATACTGTGAATTCCTCGAATTCTGTGAATTCCTTTGATTCTATAAATTCCTTGTATTTTATGAATTCCTTGAATTCTGTGAATTTCTTGAATTATGTAAATTCCTTGAATTATGTGAATTCCATAAATTCAGTGAATTCCTAAAATTTAGTGAACTCCATGAATTCGATAAATCCCATGAATTAAAGAAATTCCTCGTATTCCGTGAGTTCCTTCAATTTCATTAATTCAATTAATTTCGCGACTTTCAATAATTCCTTAAATTCCATTAATTGCTTGAATTCCATTAATTCCATGAATGTCATAAATGCCATAACAAATTCCTTTAATTCCATGAATTTGGTGATTTTCGTGAATTCCTCGAATTTCATAAATTCCTTGAATTCTATGAATTCTATAAATTCCGTGCATTTTAAAAATTTCGTGTGTTCCTTGAAATCCTTAAATTCCGTGAATTCTATCAATTTCGGAAGTTCCTTAAATTCTATAAATTGTGAGAATGTCATGAATTTCGTAAATTTCGTCAACTGAAATTTACAGAATTCACGCAATTTAGGGAAATCGAGCATTCATGGAAGTCAGAAAATTAACGGAATCTACGGAATTCATGGACTTTCACGAATTTCTTGAATTCCATTAAATCTGTGAATTCCGTGAATTCCTTGAATTATATGAATTCCTTTAATTCTACGAATTCCTTGAATCTATGAATTCCTTGAATTCTATTAATTCATTGAATTCTAGGAATCCCTTGAATTCTGTGAATCCCTTGAATTCAGTGCATTCCTTGAATTCAGTGCATTCCTTGAATATTGTGAATTCTGTGAATTCCTTAAATTCTATGTATTCTACGAATCCCATTACTTACGGAAATGCCGTGAATTCAATTTATATCGCGAATTCTTAAAAAAATTGCATTAATTCATTTAATACCATTCATTCCGTGAATTCCTTCAATTTCATGAATTCAATCTATTTCGCGAATTCCTAAAATTCCATTGATTCCTTTAATTTCATTTATTCCGTGAATTCCTTGAATTTCACGAATTCAATCAATTTCGCGAATTTTGCAAATTCCTAAAATTCTATTAATTCCTTTAATTCCATTAATTTTGGGAATTTCACTAATTCCTGTAATTGTTTAAATTCCGTGAATTTCATAAATGCAATCGCGAATTCCTTTAATTCCATTAATTCGATGATTTTCATGAATTCCTTGAATTCTATTTACCTAACGCTTTGTATTGTATAAGTCTTGTAGAACTGTTGTAGATTTCCAAATATTTTTAACAGTGTGGGTTCGAATCTCGACGGAGCTAGAGATGATCATCCCAAATCATCCCAAATTTTTTTTTAGTAATATTTGCATGCTTTTTAACTGGTTCTAAAATATTCCAGAAGTCATGAAACTTTCTTTTCGTTAATGAATAATTATATTGGAAGATCTGAGTCAATTCATGGTTCATTTATAGTCTATAATGGTTGTACGTACATCCGGAAATAATAATGCTTCCTGCTTGTGAATGTTTGAACTGCACAATTGAATCACAATGATTACTTTCCTATTGTTATTCGCAGATTTGACGCAATGCACGGATGAATACATTACGCGCTTCCTGTTGGCCCGGAAGTACAGAACTGAACAAGCAGCTGCTCTGATAGTAGCTTATCAGTCACAAATTGCCCACCGACAAGATATTTTTGGAAATCTCACTGCTCGAGATCCGGCACTTCAACGTGCTCTCAGAGCTGGTATTCCTGGTGTTCTTCCTGCTCGTGATAAGTAAGAAAATAATAATTTTTTATTCAACAATATTAATTATTATAATTAATTATTAGCCCCAATATTGGAATCAGTGAAATTTCACTAAAATTAATCCGGATAATTTTCGGGTTCAAAAGCATTTTTCGGGGTCATTAAAATTAAAAAATTCGTACTCTTGAAATTTCAAATATAGTCGAATCGCGATTTAGTGGTTCTGGATTTAGTGTTTCCGAGAATCGACGTCGCGCCGCGGGATTGGTGAGAGGCGCTGCGGAGAATGTGCGATGTTCACTCAGGCGTGACAAAACAAAGCACAGTTGCCACTGGACCAAGAAACCGGGAATTTATTTCTTGACCGGGAATTTTACAAATTTTTAGAAGAAAAATTCGATTTCAAAGGTTTATTAAAATAATTAATTGAATTCATATCTGTTTCAATTGTGATATCATTCAGTTTAAAACGCGTAATTTAACAATCTTTTACTGTAAAAATTCTTTATTTTCAATTTTTCAAGTGTTTATTTTTAATTTAAAGAATTTTGAAGTATATTCTTGAAGACTTAAACAATAAAAAATTAAAAGCGTTAGAAGTTGAACATTTTTGATAAAAAGATTTTTATTTTATCAGCTGTAAATATAAATAAATAATTTTTTTAATGGAACTGTACTTAAAGTATTAGAAACTGAACCAGATTGTAACTGTTTTAATACAAAAGTCTCAGTCATAAAAAAAATCAAAAGTGCAATTAAAACTTTATGCACTATTTTTAACTTAAAAGAAAGAAATAATAATTTATTCGTAATTAAATGCTTTTATTAAATTAAAAATATTGTTTCAGTCTAAATTATTCATTTTTTAACCTATTTAATGTGAATTTTTTTTATAAAAAAAAGAATAATTATTTCATATTTAATAATATTCGACTGCTGATTTGAAACGAGTGAATCAAAGCCACATATTGAAAAATAAACAATTTCAAACTTCATTGTTCGACATAGAAAAGTTTGAGTTGTTAAAATTTCGAAAAACTTTTAAACATTTAACATTACAATTTCTATTGTTCTATTTAAAAAATGTTTGATTTGTAAGCGAACTTGTTAAATTTCTATGAAAAAAAATGTTAAAAAAAAATGTTAAAAAAATTGTTAAAATAATTTTAGAAAATGAAAAATCGTTTTCAATTTTCCTAGGAATATTAAGAAAATGTTTTTATCCCTTTAGAGCCTTTCAAAATTCTTAAGAAGCTTCTAAATCTGTTGTTTGAAATTTGCAACAATCTGCATTTTGTTTTAAATTTAGTTGTGGGTATTTGTATCGAAATTTCCGTACGAATAGCAGAATTATTTCAAAAATAATTAAAAATTTAAAAATATTTAAAACAACTTCCGGATTCCGCAACATTTTGCAATAAAATTTTAAAGCTTTTCTAGAATGCTTAAACTATGTAAAACGAATATAATTTACCTTATAATTTAAGAACTTTTAAGTTGAAACATTTTTTTTAATATTTAATGTTTCTAGCCTAAAATAACGTAATAATATAATTTGAAAAAATTCAATTTCATTGCTTGATTCTTTAATTTAAGGTATTGAAAAGTATTTGAATACTTTAATTTGTTGTTTATTTTTTATCACTTTAAGTGGAAAAATGTTTAGAATAGAGTTCGATTTTTAAAATTGTATTGGCCCGGAAAAAACCGACAGATTTGGCTGTAATTTTATTTAAAATTATCAAAAGTAAAATGAATATTTAAACTTTCAAAAGTGGAAATCTTTTGAATTTGATACTATAAAAATTAAAAGCAAAAAAATCGTTAATTTAGAATAATTTAATTTTAACACTCAATAAATCCATTTCCGTAGAAAAATAAAAAAAAGTTTCCCCTTTAATACAAAATGTTAAAAATACCTCTTCCTATTTAGAAAAAATTATGAGCAAAATTTCCTCTCTTTCAACACGTACAAGTCTTAGAAAAAAATAGTCGCTCTTCCAATTCAGAAAAAAATGAAAATAGAAGTTTTTAAAAAGATAATTTTACTAATTAAATATAAGTTTGAGTTTAGAAAACAAAGTTTTAATCAAAGTCTTTTTTATAAAAACTTTATAAAAATTATAAAAATGTTTAAATGTCCCTCTTCCAATTTAGAAAAAATTAAAAACTAAAATTGATATAAAAAAATTACAAGAAAATTGTAAAAATGCTGTGTTTTTACTGTTATATTTGACTGAACAAATAATAAATAAAAGATACTGAAGTTTTATTAAATCCCAGTGTCTTTTCACTGCTTGAAAGCTTCAAAAATGAGTTGCTGAATCTTATGTTAGTGAAATTTAATCAAACTCACTGATTATTATCCTTAATTAGAATCAATGAAATATCCCTATAAATCAGTCGTTTTTTACTGATCTATCAGTAAAAAAAAATCAGAGAATTCGCATTGACTAATGACTGGAGAAATTAATTACTGATTGTCAATTTTTCAATCAATGTGATTTCACTGATAATCAGTGTATTTTTAGACATTTTGCAACAGCTTGAATTTACTAGAAATCAGTAAAGTCGCTTAAATTTCAATAATTTTTCACTGATTTTTTTTTTTACTGAAAAATTAATTATTTGGTGTTTAAACGATAAAAAGATACTGAATAATTGAATCAGTTGAATTTCACTAACTTTTTATCCTGAATTTGAAATCGTGAAAAACATTGATAACTCACTGAAATTCCAGTAGCTTTTACTAAATTATTTGACTAAAAAACATTAACTATGTAAATAAAGTTAAAAAGCTACTTAAATTTACTAATTTCGAATATTTTTTCACTGATTAAAATCTTTAAAATAGAGCTCCTTATAATCTCTTTTCATTGATTGAAATTTAAAAAAAAAGAGTTACTGATTCGTATGTTATTGACATTTTAAAGAATCATATGAGTAAGCCAAAAGTTATTATTCTCCCAATATTTGAATCATAACAATTTCACTGAATTATTATCCTGAATTTTAATCAGTAAAAAATCTTTGAAATTTAAGTCATTGTTTACTGATTCATCAGTAAAAATTGTAAGAGAAATTTTCAGTAATATCGATTGAAATTTAGTAATTTTATACTGCAAAATCAGCGAATTTCCACTAGTTAACGCCTTGAAATGCAGTTACTGAAATTTCAGTAGTTTTCTAATGATTCTTTTGCCAAAAAACATGTTAATGCGTAATTAAAAGATACTGAAGTTTTCTTACTTAAAATCTCTTTTTATTGATTTAAATTAAAAAAAAAGAGTTACTGATTCATATGTTATTGACATTTTAAAGAATCATATGAGTAAGCCAAAAGTTATTATTCTCCCAATATTTGAATCATAACAATGTCA
>NC_046665.1:123924575-123928384 GCF_010883055.1 Belonocnema kinseyi | reverse complement strand
TATAATTTGTGTTATATTCTTCCAAATTTAATTTTTTTAATTGTAAATTTTTGTTTCAAAAGCGCGCGATTTTTAAATCAAATTTTACAATAAATTTACAACTTTAAAGAATGAAATGAGGAAAAAAATAACATAATATATCAACATGTCAAAACTTTAAGAAATATATGAAAATAGAAATATTGAGGAAAAAAACTATTCCATTTGGTATTTAAAAGTTTTTTTTTGCTGGTAGCAAATTCAGGTATTTTTATTAAAATACGTCTTTTTTAGAAGAAAATTAATCTTGTTAGAAAAATTTAAATATTTTGTTAAAATGTTGTTTTTTGGGTTAAAAAATAACTTTTTCAATTAAAAGTTTTCAAGGTAGGTTCGCAAAAATTTGAAATTTTGTATAGGATTGGAACCCGAAATATATCTTTTTGATTATTCTTTTATTTTGTTAAATTTAGTGTTTTTTAGTAGAAAATTAATCTTTGGTGAAAGGTACATCACTTTTATTAAAAATGTATTTCTTTCGTTGAAAATTGATTTATTTTGTTGAAAATTCGTCTTGTTTTGTTTGAAAAAATTTTTTTGCTCAATGCTTAACTATTTTATGCTTGATTTAAAATTAACATTTATAAAGTTAAACTAATTTGTTGAAAATTCATATACGTATTTAGTATAAAATGCATCTTTTTTGATGAAACATTAATATTGTTGAGGAAAAATTTATTTCTTTGGTTGAAAATTAAATTATTTCCTGGGAAATTCATTTTTTGGATAAAAATTACTTTTTGTTTGTTTGTTAAAAACTGAACTATTTTGTGGGAAATTCTTTGTTTGATGTTTTTGAAAATTCATTTTTTTAAGTAAAAGATTAATCTTCTTCGTTAAAAATTCATTTCTGTGACTGAAAATTACATAATTTTGTTGAAAATTGGTCTTTTAGATAGAAAAAAATCTTCTTCGTTGGAAATTAATCTTTATGATTAGAAACTCAACTATCTGGTTAAAAATTCAGTTTTTGGGGTAAAGATTTATTATTTTTATTAAAAAAATTTGTTTTGAAATAGAAAATTTTTTTTTTTTGGTTAAAAATTCATACATTTTGTTAGAGATTTATCTTTTTTGGTAGAAAGTTGATCTTTTTTAATAGAAATTCAATTAATTTGTTACAAATTCATTTTTTTGTGGACAAAATTCAAATTTTTAGTTCAAATTCATATTTTTTCTTGAACATTTAGTGGAAAAAATTTTGTAATCCATATTTTTAAGTTTGAAATTGAACTTTTTTATTGAAAAATCGTCATTATCGGTTGAAAATTAATTAATATATTAATAATAATAATATATGTATAATTATATATCAATATAATATAATAATTAGTTAATTGAAAATTAATTTTCTTGAATGAAAATATAAATATTCGATTTTCTGTTGAAAATTAAACTTTTTTAGTTAAAAATTCATGTATTTTGTTAAAAAATCGTCTTTTTCAGTAACAAAATATTGTTCTTCGATTGAAAACTCACCTATTTGGTAAAAATAATTTTTATTGAAGACTCACCATTTTAATTTAAATTTAAGTTTTTGTTTGAAAACTTTTCTAAATTTATTGTGTTGACTAATGTTCTTTTGATTAAAAATATCAATTCTTTTAACCAAAAATGTAACTATTCAATTTTTTGTTTAAAAGCTACCTATTTTTGTTGAAAATTCAGGTATTTTATTGAAAATTCGTATATTTTTTTGTCAAATAAGTTTTATTCTAATCGCGATGCGCAGTGCCCTCTAAGGAGCGCGCCAAAAAGTTTGAAAATTTAAAATAGAAAAAGGAAAGGTATTAATTTAAAATGAATTTGTGATCATTGTCAACATGCTATCTTTCTAATTGAAAGTTAACACAAACATAAAAAATTGGATAAAACATAAAATGTCTATTTTGACTAGGTCTAACACTTTTGATAAAATTTTTTTTTTTTTAATTTTTAATCGTTCTCGAGGCAAAGGCTCTTCAAAAGTTATCCCCACATATTTTTTTAATGTTAAGTAATACTTAAAAAATTAATGTTAATTAATGCAACTTACACACAGTAAAATTCAGGCATGACTAATTGCGTGGAAATAAAAATAACTTTTTTTTGCAATCAGCAAGTATAAATTTGAATTTGAATGTTTTTACTGATTCTACAGTAAGGAGAAAATTGGATTAATTAATTTTATAGTAATTTCAGTAAAATTAGAAGAATAAATCTGTAATGGTTCTGTAAATCCTGTAAAAATGAATTTTTTTATAAATCGTATTATATTTTTACCTGATTCCGAGGATCTTGAATGAGAATTTCCAAAACTAGGAAAAGTGCGCGTTGCACTGATAGAGCTGGAACTGCAATTGGGTCCCATTGTGAAGCAAGGATGATTAGAACGCACCTGCCCTTCCTTAAAAAAGATTATAATTAAAAAAATAAATAAATAATATACATTTTTCATTAAAAAAATTATTCTGGGAACATCCGACAAAAAAGGTAATTTAGTTTTATTTGATTGAATATTATTTAAATTAGGCTAGTCATATTTAAATCGATCATTGAAAATAAGTAAACTGATGAAGTTTCAGTAACTGATTTTTTAAGGCGTTAACCAGTGGAAATTCGCTGATTTGCCAGCAAGCAATTGAAATATTTCCTGTCAATAGTACTGAAAACTTCTCTTAAAATTTTTACTGATGAATCAGTGAACAATGACTTGAATTTCAAAGAATTTTGATTGATTAGAATTCCAGATAAATCGGTGAAATTTTAATAATTTAAATATTGGGAGTATAATTACTATTGGCCTACTTATTTCATTGTATCAAATTTCTTTAACATACGAATCAGTAACTTTTTTTTAATGTCAATCAGTGAGAAACTACTGACATTTCAGTAACTGATTTTTCAAGACGTTAAACCGTGAAATTTCGCTGATTTTCGAGTAAAAAATTAATACCTTTTCTGTCAATTGAACTGAAAACTTCTCGCATAATTTTCACTGATGAATCCGTGAACAATGAATTTAATTTCAGTTATTTTTAACTGGTTAAAATTCAGAATAATAATTCAGTGAAATTGTAATCGGTAACTCTTTTTATTAAATTTCAATCAGTGAAAAGTGATTGTAAGTAGGTATACTACAGTATATTTAAACCTTTTATTACGCAGTAACATTTTTTTACAAACGAATCAGTAGAAAAGTATTAAACTTTCAGTAACTGATTTTTCAAGGCTTTAAGCAGTGAAACTTCGCTTCTTTTTCAGTAAAAATTTATAATTTTTTTGTCAATAGTATTGAAAACTTCTCTTATAATTTTGACTGATGAATCAGTGAACAATGACTTGAATTTCATAGTAACTCTTTTTTTACTTCAATCAGTGTAAAGAGATTGTAAGAAAAGAAACGTAAGTATATTTTAACATTTAAATACCCAGTAACATTTTTTGTCAAACGAATCAGTAGAAAACTACTGAAATTTCAGTAACTGTATTTTCAAGACGTTAACTAGTGGAAATTCGCTGATTTTTCAGTAAAGAATTACTACATTTTCTGTCAATATATCTGAAAATTTCTCTTATAATTTTTACTGATGAATCAGTAAACAATGACTTGAATTTCAGAGATTTTTTACTGATTAAAATTCAGGATAATAATTCAGTGACATTGTTATGATTCAAATATTGGGAGCATAATAACTTTTGGCTTACTTATATGATTCTTTAAAATGTCAATAACATATGAATCAGTAACTCTTTTTTTTGAATTTAAATCAATAAAAAGAGATTTTAAG
>NC_046665.1:123894159-123924475 GCF_010883055.1 Belonocnema kinseyi | reverse complement strand
AAATATTAAAAAAACGGTACCGCTGCGTGTTTAAAAGG
The DNA here is from genome assembly GCF_010883055.1 of Belonocnema kinseyi. Lineage (NCBI taxonomy): Eukaryota > Metazoa > Arthropoda > Insecta > Hymenoptera > Cynipidae > Belonocnema > Belonocnema kinseyi. The sequence continues at coordinate 123,924,437 of NC_046665.1, read as the reverse complement.
TACTTTTTTAAATTAGAAATTCAGGTATTTTAATGAAAATTCTTCTTTTTTGGGTTGAAAATTGATTTTTTCCAATTGAATATTTAATGTTTTCATTTTTGGTTCAAAGTTTATCTTTTCAGTTAAAACTTCTTGTATGTTTTTAAAACTAGTATTTGTTGGTAGAAAATGAATGTTCTTGATGCCAAATTTTGTTAAAAACTCGTTCTTTGTTTGATTGACAATTAATTTTTATTAATGTTGAAAATTTATTTTGTTGGGTAAAAGTTCGTCATTTTCTTTAAAAATGTATTTTTTTGGTTAAAAATTGATTTATTTTGTTGAAAATTTCGCTTGTTTGTTTGAAACCGTTTTTTAACTGTATGTTTAACTATTTTATGTTTGATTTAAAATTTAGATTTTGAAAATTCAACTATTTTGTTAAAAATTCATATACATGCGTCACATACAAATGCGTCTTTTTTGGTGAAACTCAATATTCTTGATTAAAAATATATTTCTATTTTGTTGAAAACTCTTCTTTTCTTGGTTAAAAATAATTTTCATGGCTAAGAATTACTATATTCATTTTTTGGTTGAAAAGAAATCTTTTCAAAACTGAAAATTCAACTATTTGTTTGAAAAAAAGTATTTAAAAAAAATTAATGCTCTTGGTTGAACATTCATATTTTCGGTTGATAATTGGTCCTTTTTTGTAGAAAATTAATCTTCCTTAGTCTATTTCTTTGTCCAAATTGTGTTTATTATGTCCAAACGTGTACCTCGAAGGAAATAAAGTTCCTCAATTTTCTTTAAATTTATTATTTTGTGATCCACTTTTTTTGTTGTCTTGATTCCGTAACTCATTAGCTCGACATTAAATACTGCCTTTTTCATAAATCGAAAATTACATTTTTCCCTACATTTTTTTGGAAGCTAATAAAATCTTCCAATCAAACTTTTAAGTGTTTAATTCAGCACTAATTAATTTCGTAATCAATTTCTCATTTTTTAAAAACTAAACGGAAAGAAGTTTGGTAGAGTCGTTCACCCAACACGTACAATTTAACCGTCAACTACACAGTGAACAGCGCCACTTCTGTTTAGTAGAACGGTTCCACTGATCCGGAAAAACCATTACCCCGAACAAGCTGAACCATTTAATCAACAGAAGTCAAGCCGCTCTGCACACGCGGCGCTCGCGGCAGAGTTTCACGCTTGCGCAATATAGGAAAATATAGCACCCACATTTCGGAGGGGTTGACCTGCGCAAGTTCGGGGTAACCTGTGACCCGAATCTGGAGCGAACGCGACACCAAACCGAAGTGCAGCTACTCTCTCGCGACTAGCGTGACGGTTTTACCTATTTTTTCCGTGTAAAAGTTTATTTCTTTAGAAGGTTTTTTCTCTAAAAAATTTTAAGAAATTTTCTTAAAAAGTACATAACACTAATAAAATGGTAATAGAGAATTAAGCTAATATTTTCGTTAAATTTTTTTTGTAAGTAACGAAGATACCTTTAACCTCGATGAGGTAGTGCAAAATGTCATCCACTTAATTACATTTTTGTAAGGATTTTCTTGTTTAAAAAGGAACGTACATTTTTAAATGGGATAATTGTTAAAGCATGATATTAATTTTTGTAATATACTGAAACCAATTGTGAGATTGAACCTTTTTAGCGCTTAATAACCCGGGGCAGAAACCATTATAGTTTCGATGGAAAGTATGCCCCGCGTACTTTTTGCTCGGCTGGGGAAGTGCGAGGCAGGGGAAGTTGGGAAAGTGAGAGCCAAGAAAGGTTGGAAAAGCGAGGGGTTGTGTGGTACTAAAAGTTAAGAAAAAAGTTAAAAGTTAAGACTGGAAGTCGAGGAGGGAGAAGTAGAGGAGGTAAGAAGTGAGAAGGGGGATAATAGAAAAAGGGAGTGAAACTAGGTAAAACGAGGTTAAAAGAAGTGAGGGAAGTTAGTGGGTCGGAAGTACGAGAATGGGAGGGACGTAAAGGGTGAGAGGTATTTTCAGAGAAGTAATGGTGAGTAAGGAAGAGAAAGTATGGAGAGGATAAGTAGTGGAAATCACGGGAGGTGTGGTAAGGGAGGGAAAGTCGAAACCGTAGAAGTAAGAAATAGGAGTAGAAGTGAAGGGGGAAGTAACAGGAGGGATATTAGAGGGAGGAAGGACCAGAGAGAGAAGCGAGGAAAAGGGAAGTGAGGGGTGGGGTGTAGCGAAAGTGATCTAGCGTGAGGGGGGGGGGTATATGAGAAGTGAGCTAGCGTGAGAGAGTCGGGTATAAGAGAAGTGAGGTTGCGTGTTGGCAGGAGAAGGATGGGGGGAGGTATAACAGAAGTATTAGGCAAGTAATGGTGGGTAGGAAAGGGGTGTAGGTAGAAACTTATATGTCCTTTATATATAGTGTAGAACAAAATGCTGTTTTTCATTTTTTTTTAAACATTTTTCTGTGTAAAGCAAATGAAAAATATCAGCGATTTCTCCTCTATTTATAAATTCATATATAATTTTTTTGTCAGGAGAATTGTGAGGAGGATAAGTAGGGGAAGTGATATAAGGTGTAGAAATTATCGTGGCGGGAGGTTAGTAAAAGGAGGGATAGTATAGGAAGAAGGGAGGATTGAAAATTCAGAGTGATGGTATTAGGAAGGTGATGGTGAGTAGGGAAGGGGAATTATGGAGAACTTTAGTATAGGAAGTTGAGGAGGAAGAAGTAGGTGAAGGAAGTAGAAGTGAATGGGGCGTTCAAGGAGGGACAGCAGAGAAGGAGCGTGGAAGGAAAGTAGGGGAAGTGAGAATTAGTAGAATTGAATAGACGTAAAGGGAGGAGTGGTAGGGAAGTGATGTAGAGTAGACGAGAAAAAGTGTGAGGAAGCGAGTAAGGACAGTGGAGTGGAAGTGTAGGAAGGTTATTGTGAGTAGGGTAGGAGAATTATGGAGAAGTTCAGTAGAGGAAGTCCAGGAGGGAGAAGTAGGAGAAGGAAGTAGAAGTGGAGGGGGCGTTCGAGGAGGGACAGTAAAGAAGGAGCGTGGAAGGGAAGTGTGGGAAGTAAGAATTAATAGAATTGAAGGGACGGAAAAGGAGGAGTGGTAGGAAAGTGATGGAGAGTAGAGGAGGGGAAGTATGAGGATGTGAGTGAGGACTGTAAAGGGGAATTGAAGTAAATGGAGACAAATTTTGGAAGTGGAAGGAAAGGAAAGTGTCATCTAATTTTTTTTTTAATTTCTAGCAATCTGGTTTCGTTGCTGTCGTGGACTGGAGCAACTTTTCCCTCAGACAAGGTGGAGCTTTAGGAGCTGCAGCTCTCCGAAATTTGGTTGCAGCTCTTCGAGGAAGATTTCCAGCTAGATTCAAAGCCATCCACTTCCTTTCAGCACCTCTTTACGTCCAGGCAACTCTCGCTCTCATCAAACCATTCCTCGATGAAAAAACTCGAAGCAAAGTGAGATAATTTACATTTCTTAGGGATGCTACCCTCATAGTTTTGATTATGACAGTTTTGGGACTTATGATCCGGAAACTTATACTGTTTGACTTAAGGATTCGATCCTTATAGTTTGTGACTTATAATTTCAGGAATTATGGTTTGGGAACTTGTATTTTTATAAATTATTATTTTGATTTATGCTTTTGGAAATTATGATATAGGACCTCATATCTTTGGATGTAGGTAGTTTGACCTTATATTTTTGATTTTCACATTTTTGGGACATATGGTCTAGGACCTTATATTTTTGGACTTAGGGATTCGAGTCTTATATTTTTGGACTGCTATTTGAGAAATTATGATATGGGACTTGCATTTTGTGGATTTAGAGAATTAGGTCATATATTTTCGGGACTTGTGGCATGAGACTATATGTTTTTAGACTTAGGGATTTAGGCCCTATATTTCTAGGAATTATGATTTTGGGACTTGTGGTCTGGGGACTTGCATTTTTCGGACTAACGAAATTTTGCCTTATATTGTTCGGAGTTATGGTTTTGGGACTCATTATATGACTTTATATTTTTCATTAATAAATTTTTGGGACTTATAGCTTGAAATCTTAAATCTTTAGGATTTAGGTATTTGGGCCTTATATTTTGGGAGTTATGTTGTTGAGACTTATGATATGGGACCTTATATTTTTGGACTTAGGGATTTTGGCCTTATATTTTTTATTATTACATTGTGGGGACTTCTGTCATAGAGGCTTATGTTTTTAGACTTATATATATGGTTCCTTATATTTTGGGACTTATAATTTTAGGAATAATGGTTTGTGGGCTTACATTTTAAGGACAAATGACCTAAGACTACTTGTTTTTGGACTTGTGGGTTTGCGCCTTATATTTTTGGGACTCCTGGCATAAGGCCATATGATTTTGGACTGATCGGTTTGGGCCTTATATTTTTGGTATTCATGATTTTGAGACTTATGGTATGGGACCTTATTTTTTCAGGTTGAGCAGTCTCGAAACTTATATTTTTGGACTAATGGACTTAAGCCTTATATTTTTGGTACTTATAAATTTGAGACTTATGTCTCTGTTTCTTTTTAGATTTATCTACATGGAAATAATTTAAGTACCCTACACGAGCATTTACCAACGGATATTTTACCAGCGGAATTAGGTGGTAGTGGTCCAGCATTTAATCCTGGTCTTTGGGCCGAACCTGTTATTCATTCAGCGATGAAGGAAGCCGAGTTGGCTGCCATGAAAAGGGACAAGGACCTTGCTGAAGCAGCGAATAACCTTAAAAATACCCAGGAACAATCAAGGTCGAAGGATGAAAGGCAAAACGAATTCTCAGACTTCGCCAGAAACGAGAATCAATCGGATTCTACAAAAATCGATCCTGATCTCGAAAACAAGAAAAACCTGAATAACTCCAAGGTCAGTGACGTGTTCCTTTTTAAATTAATTGTCTCAAGGTCTAATATCATAAAGTTGAAATAAATAAAGGAAAAAAATTTAAGTGCCGGGACTTAAAAGTGTGTATTACTCTACTGAAACTAAAAGGATAGCGATCCTATCTTTTTGAATAATTTTCAATCTTTATGATTGAAAGTCATAGATAAAATGTATCCTATTCTATCTCTTTCTCAATTTTAAACTGACGTCTATCTTTTTCAATCCCCTCTTCTCTATTTCATCTTCTCTTCTATATGTTTCAATCCTTCTTTTCTATCTCCTCTTATCATTTATCTATCGACGTCAATCTTTTTCTATCTTCTTCTTTATACATTTATTTTATTTTGATTCCTCAATCATCCCCCATATTTCTAATAATTGTATTTCCCTGTTTTTTCGAATTCTTCATAGTTTACTCCAGTCCTGTCTTCTATTTTTCTAGCATTAAAAAACTTCCTCCTTTCTTCTTCCCATCTGGTTAATTCGATCGCTCTTTCTCTCCTCTCTTCTATCTCCATCGAACACTTTCTCGCCCCTCCCCTCCCTTTTCCTACCACAGCTTCATCTCAAATTTCCATGCCCTCTTTCCCGCTGTAATACTTAATATATCCCTCTGCGCTTCTTCTCTCACCATATATCCTGACGTCCTCCAGTCCGCCCCTAGTGTCCACCTTATATACCTTCCTTGTAAACTCTCAATATCTTTCCTTTCTCTGCATCCCCATATTTCTGCTCCATAACCTAATACCAGTCATACCAGTATATCAAATAACTACATTCTCCTTCTTCAATTTGTTTAAAAATTCTTTTTCCTATTCCCTATATCTGTTTCATTACCCCTGCTGCTTTTTTTATCCTTTCTTTTATATGCGCTGTAGGAACTCCATTTGTTTGCAAGATATATCCCAAATATTTATACTCTTTTACTTCTTTTAACTTTATTCTCTTCCATCTCCCTGTTTATTCTTTCTTCATCCCACCTCCTTTTCTAAAGCTCAGTATTTTTGTCTTTTCCACATTTACGTTCAGCTTTTTCGCACCTAAGCATTTCTCTTATTCTGTAATTAATCCAGCTATACCTTCTTCATCCTCTGCCATCAGCACTGTGTCGTCTGCGTATGCCAGTGTATATATCTTTTCCTTCCCTATCCTAACTCCTCCCTAACCTTTTCTCCTCATTTCTTCTTCTAAGTATGATATTAATATATTAAATAAAAGTGGGCTCAAGAGGACATCCTTGCCTCACACCTCTCACCAACCAGAAACTATCTCCTACTTTCTCTCCTACCTTTACCCTGCTTTTTGTCTCTCTAAAAGTTTCCGATACTCTCTTTATTAATCGCTCTCTCGAGCATTGCTATCATTGCCCCTTTTTCCCTTGTAATCCTCTTATTTACTAGATAGTTCAGAACATATATGTTGTCCATTACCCCCATTCCTTTTTCTAAACCCTGTCTGATTTGGTAGCTCTATTTTTTTCCTTAACATCTTTCTTCGATGTTTCTGACAAAACCGTTACATATACTTTATATAGTGTTGTCATAAGCGTCACACCCCTATAATCTTTAACCTCCTCTCCTTTGCCTTTCTTCACTGTTGGTCCACTCTAGTTCATTCCCTGCATATTTCCATAATTCATTTAGAATCTCATCTATACCAGGTGCCTTTCCATCTTTTATTATTTCTAAAACCTTAACTATTTATTCCCTTGTTATGTCCTGTTTATCTCTTTATCTACTATATTTTCTTCCTTTCTAACTTGTCTCTTTACTCGTCCTAGCAAATCTAAAAAATATTTCTTCTATTCTACCATTTCGATATCTTGATTTACTCTTTTTCTTATTTTTCTTTCTCTATTCACTATCTTCCATACCTCTTCTTTCGTCCTAGCCTTCTCCGCCTCATCCTCAAACCATTTATTCTCTTCCACTTTCTTTTGACAACACAACTCAGTATACTCTTTCTTTTTTTCCTATATTCTTCCCCATTACTTTCTTCTTTTCTCCACTTTCTTAATTCCTTTCTGACTCATTTTGATATTTCTGAACTTCTCTCTAAACTGTTCTTTCCCTTCCCTTGACCAATCCCCTTTTCCTACACTTTTTACCTTCGCCCCCTTTGTAATTATATTGTGATTATGACTTTTTTGTCCCTCTAATGCCACTATTAAGGGGAAAGGATCCAAATGAATATAATCACCTATCTCTAGTTTCTTGGCCTTCTCTCTTACCCCACCATACACTATCACATAATCAATTACCATTCCCCTTTCACCTCCTGCGCGTGTATATTCTCCTTTCTCATGTCCCTCTATATTTCCGTTTAAAATAATTCATCTCAACTCCTCGACTCTCTTCAACACCTTTTTTACCTCCCTATTTAGTACCTTATCTTTGGATTTTCTTCCTCTCTCTTCTCCTAATTCCCCTTCTCCTCTGTGTCCTATTCTCAAATTAAAATCCCTACCTATTATCAGCCTAAGCTCTTCTTTATTTTCTTCAATCATTTTTTTCAATCCTTCTTTTTGTTCTTTCCTCTCTTTTTTACCTTTTTCTTGTTATACATTCATTCCTTACTCCCATCACCTTACTCTTTCCCATTCTTTTTCATCTAGCCACGTCTCCATCATTATGACTACATCCCATTGAGTCAAATTTCTTATAAACTCCCTATCCTTTCTCTCCACACTCCTTAATATTTTTCTATCTCTCTGTCAATCTAAATTCACTTCTATATTTTTCACCAATTTAAATTACCGTCTATCTTTTTTAATCTTATATTTTTGATCTCATTATACCCTACTTTTTATGAACGTCATTAATTCGATGGATTTACGAATTTTGATATATAGAAAAAAAGATTGAAGACGATTCAAATTTTTATTCAAGTGATAGAATGAAAAAAATTCAGGTCCTTGTTTACGAATGATAGAAAGAGTTTGTTTTCTTTTCATTTAAAATAATGTTTATAATTGCAAATTTACCTGTTCTATTTTTATTATAAATTTATATTTTTGGTTTGAAAAATACATAGTTTGGTTAAATATTCTTTTTTTTTATAAAAATTCACTGTTTTTTTATAGCAAATTAATCTTCTTTGTTGAAAAATCATGTTTTTGGTTAAAAATTCAACATTTTTAATAAAAAAAATATTTTCTTGGTGGCAATGTCAAATATTTGATTACAAAAAAATTATTTTTTTGAAAATACAATATTATTTTTAAAATGTTTGGAATTTAAAGAATTTCATTTTGAATTTTAGGATCCAAATTAATATATTTTTTTGTAAAAGATCAAGATTCTTGTTTAGAAATTCCTCTTTTTGGTTGAAAACTTAATTATTTTCTTAAAAATTAAATTATTTGGTTGAATATTGAACTGTTCTGGTAAAAAATTAAACTATTTCTGTTAAAATTTTTTTTAGATGAAAATTTGTTTTCTTTTCTTTGAAAACTTTACTAATTCTTTTTTAAACATGAATTTGTCTTCCGGACTTGAAAATTAAACTATTTGTTTCAAAATTTATGTAAATTGTTAAAAAATTCGTCGTATTTGTTCAGAAATTAATTTTCTTGCTTGGAAATTGAAATTTTTTGGTGAAAAATTAAACCATTTTGTTAAAATGTATTTTTTTAGTTGATTTTTTTCATCTAAAAATTTTAATTTTTTAAATAAAGATTTGTCTTTTTTAGTTGAAAAATCAACTATTTACTTTAAAGTTTATGTATTTTGTTGAAATTTCGTCGTATTTAATAGAAAAAAAATTTTTCTTGATAAAAAAAAATTATTTTTTTTAAAGTTCGTTTTCTTTTTAATGAAAATAATTTTTATAATTGAAATTTAACTGTTATATTTTTATTATAAATTTTTATTTTCTGTTTGAAAAATACATATTTTGGTTGAAGACTCTTTTTTTGTTGTTAAAAATGTACTGTTTTTTATAGCAAATCAATCTTTTTATTGAAAATTTATGTTGTTGGTTAAAAATTCAACATTTTTAATAAAAAAAATATATTTTTAGTCACAATGTCAAATATTTGATTACAAACAAAATTATTTTTTTGAAAACACAATATTGATTTTAAAATGTTCGGAATTTAAAGAATTTCATTTTGAATTTTAAGACACAAATATATTTTTTGTTGTTGTAAAAAATCAAAATTCTTATTTGGAAATTCCTCTTTTTGGTTGAAAAACTAACTACTTTCTAGAAAATTAAATTATTTGGTTCAGTATTGAACTGTTTTGGTAAAAAATTAAACTATTTCTGTTACATTTTTTTTAGTTGAAAATGTTTTTATTTCTTATGAAAACTTTACTATTTCTTTTTTAAACCTAAATTTATCTTTTGCAGTTGAAAATGAAACTATTTAATTCAAAATGTATGTTAATTGTTAAAAAATCGTCGTATTTGTTCTGAAATTAATCATCTTGCTTAAAAAATAAACTTTTCTGATGAACAACTAGACCTTTTTTTTTAATGTATTTTTTTAGTTGAATTTTTTTTTCATCTAAAAATTTTAGTTTTCAATTTTTTAATAAAAATTTGTCTGTTTCAGTTGAAAACTCAACTATTTTGTTAAAAATTGATGTATTTTGTTAAAATTTCATCGTATTTGATAGAAACATTTTTTTTTCTTGAAAAATAATAATTTTTTTAAAAATTCGTTTTCTTTATATTGAAAATTTATATGTTTTGTTTAAAAAATACACATTTTGGTGAAATACTCTTTCTTGTTGTTAAAAATGTACTGTTTTCAAATAAAATTAATCTTTTTCTTGAAAGTTTATGTTTTTGATTAAAAATTCAACATTTTCAATAAAAAAATATATTTTTAGTGACAGTGTCAAATATTTGATTACAAAAAAATTATTTTTTTGAAAATACAATATTATTTTTAAAATGTTCTGAATTTAAAGAATTTCATTTTATGAATTTTAGGCTCCAAATTAATTTTTTTTTTTTGAAAAAAATCAAGATTCTTGTTTGGAAATTCCTCTTTTTGTTTGAAAACTTAATTATTTTCTTTAAAATTAAATTATTTGGTTGAATATTGAACTGTTTTGGTAAAAAATTAAACTATTTCTGTTAACATTTTTTTAGATGAAAGTTTGTTTTCTTTTTTATGAAAACTTTAATAATTCTTTTTTAAACATGAATTTGTCTTCTGCAGTTGAAAATTAAACTATTTGTTTTAAAATGTATGTACATTGTTAAAAATTCGACGTATTTGTTTAGAAATTAATCTTCTTGCTTGAAAATTGAAATTTTTTGGAGAAAAATTAAACCATTTTGTTAAAATGTATTTTTTTAGTTGAATTTTTTTTCATCTACAAATTTTAATTTTATAAATAAAAATTTGTCTGTATTAGTTGAAAAAACAACTTATTAGTTTAAAGTTTATGTATTTTGTTAAAATTTCGTCGTATTTGACAGAAAAATTTTTTTAAAGTTTGTTTTCTTTTTAATGAAAATAAGTTTTACAATTGAAAATTTAGCTGTTATATTTGTATTGTAAATTTTTATTTTCTGTTTGAAAAATAAACATTTTGGTTAAAGACTATTTTTTTGTTGTTAAAAATGTACTGTTTTTTATAGCAAATTATTCTTTTTCTTGAAAATTCATGTTTTTGTTTAAAAATTCAACATTTTTAATAAAAAAAATATTTTCTTGGTGGCAATGTCAAATATTTGATTACAAAAAAATTATTTTTTTGAAAATACAATATTATTTTTAAAATGTTTGAAATTTAAAGAATTTCATTTTGAATTTTAGGATCCAAATTAATATATTTTTTTGAAAAAAATCAAGATTCTTGTTTGGAAATTCCTCTTTTTGGTTAAAAACTTAATTGAAAAAAAAAATTAAATAATTCGGTTGAATATTGAACTGTTTTGGTAAAAAATTAAACTATTACCGTTAACATTTTTTTTAGATGAAAATTTGTTTTCTTTTTTATAAAACTTTATCATTTCTTTTTTAAACATAAATTTGTCTTCTGCAGTTGAAAATTAAACTATTTGGTTTAAATTTATTCATATTGTGGAATTTTTGTCTTATTTGTTCAGAAATTAATCTTCTTGCTTCAAAATGGAACATTTTTGGTGAAAAATTAGACAATTTTTTTAATGTATTTTTTTAGTTAAAATTTTTTTTTCATCTAAAAATTTTAATGTTCAATTTTTTATTAAAAAATTATGTGTTTTAGTTGAAAATTTAACTATTTGATTTAAAATGTATGTATTTTGTTAAATTTTTGTATTTGATAGAAAACATTTTCTTCTTGAAATATAATTTTTTTTTAAAGTTCGTTTTCTGTTCATTGAAAATAATTTTCATAATTGAAAGTTTAACTGTTATATTTTTATTGTAATTTTATATTTTTTGTTTGAAAAATGCACATTTTTATTGAAGACTCTTTTTTTTGTTTTTAAAAATGTACTGTTTTCTATAGCAAAATAATCTTTTTTCTTGAAAATTCATGTTTTTGGTTAAAAATTTAACACTTTTAATACAAAACAAATTATTTTATTGAAAATACAATAGTAATATTTAAAATATTTGAAATTTAAAGAATTTTATTTTGCATTTTAGGATCCAAATAAATATTGCTAAAAATAATGTATTTATTATGTGCTCTAATTTTCCACCATTCTAATCTATTTTTCAAAATTACAGGTAAAAATGCTGAACATAAATGGCTTCAGCTCACCAGCTAAAAACAATAGAAAATCATTCAGCCTGGAACCAATTTACAAATCAATAAAAAACCAGGAAGAGGAATCGTTAATAAATAACGAGGAAAAGTGCCAAAATCAAAAAAGTGAGGCACAAGAAAAAAAAGAAGAATTTTCAAATGGCTATAAAAACAGAAAATCTTCTGAAGAACAAGATGCAGAAAATTCAGAATGTTCAAGTTTTCAATCAGACACAAATTCCAATGAATTCGAAATGGTTCCAAGTCAACCAGACAGCGAAGAAAGCTCTCTAGAAATAAAAGTCGAGAAAATTGTCATCCGAACCGGAAATGGTGATCCACTTCCTGAAGAGGCAAATTTAATTACATAGGAAAATGGATTTAATTACAAAAAAAAAGAAAAAAAGTAGAAAATTAAAAAAATTGATATTTTTTACCCTTTGTGGTTGAAGGAAGTCGGAAAATTAAATTTTCTACTTCAACTGTGGTTGATTTAGTTCCTAATTTCGTTCCATTTGGATAAAATTCTATTAGAACGGAAATTACAATTATTGGTCGCACTTGAGTTATTCTAAGATATTTTTTCAGAAGCTAAAAAGAAACATTTCTTATTAGACAATATACCAATGCAAAGTGATAGTATCATTATTTAATAACATTTTTACAATTTATTAAATTAAAAAAAAATCATGACACGTTTCATGATTTTGCAGAATTTTGCATTTTGAGTGAGATGAAAATGCGAAAATGGTTATAAATAATTCCGTATAAACTCTAGGGTGAGTCGAAAAACGAGTTTGTTATGAAAATTATAATTTTTTGAAAATTCGCAAAAATTTTTTCAAATTCAATGAAAGAAACATGCTATTTTATTATTATTATTATTTTCAATATAAAAAAAAAAGATTCAACTATTTTGTTGAAAATTCGTACCTTTTGGTTGAAATAAATTATTATTTTTTTATTTAAAATTCACATCGTCTTGGTTGAAAATTTAACGGTTTTGTATAAAAATTGATCTTTTTGGTTGAATTAAACTGTTTTTGTTTTACAATTAAAATATTTTTGTTGAAATATCAACTATTATATTTCTGGTTCAGAATGCAACTTTTTTGGTTGAAAATTCAACGTTTTTGAAAAAAATTATTTATTTTGTTTTCGAAATTCCTTTCTTTTTTCAGAATATCATCTTTTTAGTATAGAATACAATTTTTTTCTTTAAGGATTTATCTATTTTGTTGAAATTCGTATGTTTTTTATAAATTCAATTATTTTTTATTTAAAATTAAGTATTTTTCGTTAAAATATCAAATAATGAATTCTTTGTTTAAAATTAATCTTTTTTAGTTCAAATTTTTATTATTCTGTTTAAAATTCAACACTGAGGTAATTTCTCTTTTTTTTGTTTAAAAATTGAACGGTTTAGTTAAAAAATTTCTTGTCTTTAAAATTTCGGTTTTCAATTTCATCTTTTTCGGTGAAAATATAATATTTTTGTTTAAAATTCAACGTTTTTGTAAAACAATATTTATTTTGTTTTGGAAATTTCTCTCTTTTTTCAAAATATCATCTTTTTGGTATAGAATACAATTTTTTCCTTTGAGGATTTATGTATTTTGTTGAAAATTCGTATGTTTTTTATAAATTTTTTTTTGTTTAAAAATTGAACGGTTTACTTAAAAATTTCTTTCTTAAAAATTTCAGTTTTCAATTTCATCTTTTTTGGTGAAAATATAATATTTTTATTTAAAAATGATTCTTTTTGGTGAAAGTTTTAACTAATTTTATAAAAATTATTATTTTTTGGTTGAATTCATTAATTTTTTTATTTAAAATAAAAATATTTTTTGTTAAAATACCTACTACTAAATTTCTAGAAATTGGTTGAAATTTTTTTTCGTAAATGAAAAGGATATTTTTCGTGAAAATTGTTCTTTTTTCTTTAACTTCAAGTGTTTTAAAATTTTTTAATTGAAAAATTCTTGGTTAAACTTTCATCTTTTTTTTGTATAAAATTTAATGATTTGATTAAAATAATCTTTTTTTCTTAAATTTTTTTTTCTCAAAAATGCCACTGTTCTATTAAAAACTACCTTTTTTGTTTGAAAATTTAACTATTTTTGTAAAAATTCGTATTTCTTTGTTGAAGTCAACTATTTTTAATTCAGATTAAAATATTTTTATTGCGATACCAACTAATAAATTCTTCGTTGAGAATTAATATTTTTTGTTTTACAATTCTATTTTTTTTTAAATCCAACAATATTGTTAAATTAATCTTTTTTATTTGAAAATTCAACGGTTTTCTTGAAATTTCGTATTTTTTCATTAGAAATTCAAAAATTTAAGTAACCTTTTTTTGTCTTTCTTGACTTAACAATTTTTTTAAATTAAAAGTTCAACCATTTTGGTTACAAATTTCATTAATTTGTTGAAAATTTTATCTACTTTGTTAAAGACATCATTTTTGATTGAAAATTCAACTGTTTTGGTAAAAATTCATATTTTTTGGTTGAATTCAACTATTCTTTATTTAATATTAAAATATTTTTCATGGAGAGACGAACAACTAAATTTTTCGTTGAGAATTCATCTTTTTTGTTTCAAAATTATATTTTTTTTTTTGTAAAAATTTAAAAGTTTTGTAAAGTTAATCTTTTCTTGTTTGTTGAAAATTCAATGGTTTTGTTAAAATTTGTCTTTTTTAAAATTAAAAATTCAACAATTTGATAAAAAACAATTTCATTTTTGAGTAAAAATTTTTTCTCTTGAAAATTCATCTCTTGATAGAAAAGTTACCTTCTTTGGTTAAAAATTAAAATATATTGTGTTTAAAATTAAAATCTTTCCGGTTCAAAATTTAATTATTTGGTTAAAAATTCAACTTTCTATTCAAAATTTCCTTTTTGGCTTGAAAATCGAACGGTTTGTTTGAAATTTTTCTCTTTTTTGACCTAAAAATTTTGTTGTAGTTGAAAATTCGACATTTTTGTACAAAATTCTGCTCTTTTGTTTAAAAATTTAACGATTTAATTTTCTTTTTTTTTAACCCAACCGGTTTTTATTTAAAATAAAAATATTTTTATTTTAAATATCTACCGTTATATTTTTGGTTGAGAATTCTTCGCTTTCAGTTACAAATTTAATTAAATTGTTAGAAATTCAATCATTTTGTTAAATTAATCCTTTTTGGTTGAAAATTCAACTATTTTATTATAAATTCTTATTTTTTGGTTGAATTCAACTATGTTTTATTTTAGATTAAAATTTGTTTCGTAGAGATGCGTATTTTGAATATAATTCTGCTTTAGTTACAGATTTAACTAGTTTGTTGAAAATTGTCTTATTTGGTTGAATTCAACTATTTTTTAATTAAAATTAAAATCTTTCCGGTTGAAATTTCAATTATTTGGTAAAAAATTCAACGGTTTTGTGCGAAATTCCCTTTTTAGCTTGAAAATTAAAATTAATTAATTTATTTTAAATTTAGAATGAAAATATTTTTAGTTGATTTGTCTGCCGTTATATTTTTGGAAAAGAATTCTTTTTTGGTTAAAAATTTCATCAACTTGTTGAAAATTCAACTATTTTGGTAAAATTAATTTTTTTTGGTTGAATTTCACTATTATTTATTTTAGATTAAAATCTTTTAGTTGAGAATTTATCTTTTCGTTAAGAAATTCTATCATTTTGTTTAAAATTCAACAATTTTTTAAAGTTAATTTAAATTTAAAAGTTTGAAAATTAATAGGCTTGGTTGAAATTTCATTTTTTTAATAAAAAATTGAACAATTTAGTACAAAAAATTTCCTTCTCGATTGAAATTTTTGTTGTTATTGAAAATTCTATTTTGGTAGGAAAATTTGTTGAAAATTGTCCTTTTTGTTTAAACTATTTTTCATTTAAAATTAATATCTTTCCGGTAAAAAATTTAATAATTTTTTGAGAATTTTTTTGGTGGCTTGGAAATTTAAAAATTAGCATTTTTTTCTTTTTTGACAGAAAAAATTTGAAATTGTGTTTCCTGAAATTTCTTTAATATTTTATTATAAAAAGTAACTTCATGTTTCTTCGGGTTTGTACATTGTAAATGAACGAAAAAGACTGATGTGAAATTTTTTAAATCTCGATTTGGCTTTTCCAAAAGCAACTTTTCTGCATTACGTCGTTTCTATTTTCAAAAATTCGGGGTTTTCAGCTCACCCTAATAAGCAATTTTCTCATCCAATTTTTTTTTAGAATTTCAAGACTAAAAAATGCTGCAAAGTTTGTCAATATTTTCTATATTTCATGTATAGTACAGTATTCGCCCCTTATACAGGCTTCGAAATTTCCTTAAATACGTACCGTCCTTTTATTCTTATTTTTAAGAACCATCCATGGGTTGGTTATTATAATAATTTAATTTATTTCATCAAATCTTAAGAGCTCGTGACCCTTAGGCTTAAGATCGTTGTGAATCTTGAAAGGAAATATTTTATAAATTAAATAAATTTTTCACTGTGGAATTATGTGTTCGCTTAGAATTTATTTTTTTCCCTTCAGTGTAAGTTTAGTGTAATATTTCGAGGTGTGTTCAAAAAATAAGGTGACTTCATGGTTTTCTCAAAAAATATTCATTTATTCTTCAATATTTATGTTGTCCCCTTCAAAGTAATCCCCCTCAGATATAATACAATTGTGCCAACGCTTTTTCCAATCATCGAAGCACTTCTGATAAACATTTTGTGGTATTCGTTATGAGATTACCTCGTGGCGCCGCCTGGTGGCTTGACAATAGAACTTTCGCCGGACGCATTGCCTTAGCTTATTGCAAGGATACTTATTAATTAAAGATTTTGTGCAATCACTTGTTCATCATGCAAAGATTTTAAAATATAATGCACAATACAGCTCTACTTTCAATATTTTGTAAGCAGTGAGGTAAGTAATCACTTAAAAAAATGTACTTTCAATATTTTGTCACGTTTTGTAGGTTATGCTGAACAAAAACAAACATTTGGTTTGTTAAAGAAAATTGATTATTCAAGCTTAATGAATGTTAAATTAAAAAATACAAAAACCATACTACATAAACATTTATTGTAACGAAATTGTTTTCATGATTTGTAGCTCTTTGGGTCTACTTTGAACTTGCGATAACAACGCAAAAAATTTCGTGTCCCATTTTATATTTTTACAGTATACAAAACACATTAGCAGGCGGCAACAGCGTCCGGCAAAGTTGCGGAAAATCGCCGCTGCGAGCGCTGACATAGTTTCGCTTATCCCCTCCAACCGTCCGCTCATAGCGAATAGCCTTGAGTTCTTTCAGCGATGCAGTTTTTATCTCCTCAATCGTTGAAAATCGATGTCCTTTCATGGGTCTCTTCAGTTTTGGGAAAAGAAAAAAGTCACTGGGGGCCAAATACGGTGATTATGGAGGCTGAGGCATGACTGTGGTGCTGTTTTTTGTCAGAAAATCTTTCACAAGCAACGATGAATGAGCAGGTGCACTATCGTGATGCAAAAGCCACGAATTGCTTTTCCAAAGTTCCGGACGTTTTTTGCGTATCGCCTCTCGCAAACGGCATGGCATGAGCCAACCGATATGCCAACTTCAGCAACTTCTCTGATGGTAGTTCGGCGATTTTTCAACACCATTTCTTCCACTGCTTGAACTAGGACGTCCAGGGCGAGGTTCGTCTTCGACATCCTCTCGGCCTTCTTGGAACAGCTTGTACCACTTATACACATTTTTCTTACTCAGAGTAGACTCACCGTATGCAACTGTCAGCATTTCAAGAGTTTTAGAGCACTGGATTCCATTTTTCACACAAAATTTAATGCAAACTCTTTGCTCCATTTTTTTCGAAGGAAGAAAATCGCCGAGCACACCAAACCCTTCTAACCTTTTACGCTTCTGCCAGAAACACAACACGAGCTATGTAGTCAAACCTGTGAACATATGATCGTGACGAGTGTACCAACACAACAAAGCAAAAAATTTAAAACTTGAATGGACGTAGCCCGCGAAAATTGAAAAGTCACCTTACTTTTTGAACACACCTCATAGTTCCATTGTTGGGAAAAAGGGGAAATATTTCTTCGAAAGAAGGAATCGTTTCGGTTTTATTTTAAAAGAATAATTTTAAGTTTTAAAGATTTTAAAATGTGGGTTTTAAAATGTGAGAGAATGTTCTTAAAATTCATGGGAAATTTTTAAATTATTGTTTTTTAAGGAATATCAAGAGAAAATCAAAAAAAGATCAATAAACATTTTGAATTATTTTTTCATGTTTGTAAGAAAAATTAAAAGAATTTTTTATTTCGAAACATTAATTTGAAGAGATTATTTAAAACGATTTTAGAAGATTTCAAAAATAGTAAAAGAAGGATTGGAAAGATTTTAAGGAAATTTTTTTAATGTTGCAGAATAAATAAAAAAATGAAGAAAATTTTTAATAATTTTTAGAAATTAGAGGGTTTAAAATGTCTGAAAAGATTTTTTAAAAAAACAACAATTTTTCTATTCGTGTGAAAATTTTAAATAATCTTTTATTTTGAAAAATGAACTTAAAAAGAAAATTGAAGAAGGGTTTTAAAAATAAGAAACGATTTCCTAAAATTTCTAAAAATAGCTTAGAAGATGTTAAAGCAAAATGTTCCAATTTGGTAAGATTGCAAAATCAAAAAGAACCAAAATCGGGTAAATTCAAAAAATATTTAGTAGAATTTCGAAAGATATAAAAGAATAAACCAATTTTCTGAAAATTGCTGGAAAAATTAAAAAAATTGTAAGGTAATTTTTTTTATTTGCAATGATAAAAATGGCATTTGTTAATGGTCTTTCTTTAGGAGTTAATATACAAAATTTAAAATATATTAGCTTTAATAGTTCGTTATTTCATTGTAATAGATTTTTGTCAATTAAAGATCTTGTCGTTATTTGAAATATAGCAAATGTTATAATTTGATAATAATATATATTTTTGGCATTTTTTTTATTCGGAAATTTGACATAATTTTTCAACTGATCTCCATGTTTCGAGCCCCCTGAATCCGAAAATCAAGTTTTTACGATGTCGTCTGTCTGTCTGTCCGGCCGTAAACACGATAACTCTCGAAAAAATGAACGAATCAAATCCCTCTTTGGTACACTTTTTTTAGGTCCTAAAAGAAAGGACAAGTTCGTTAACCAGCCATTTTTGATAAAAATTCAAAAAGTTCGCGCATTTTGAAAATTTTTGAGACCACTTTTTTTCTGAATTTGAAAGTTCTATGTAGCGATATTTAGAGTATTAAAAAGAACAAACAATTTATCCTTATGAGGTTTCCTGCTAAAAAAAATTCTCAGAGTTATAGCATTTTCAAACATTTTTCAATTAGCAGAAAATCCAAATTTTGAGCCAAAAAAATGCACGATATGAAAAAAAGTCAAGAAAAGAAAAACATTTCTTTTTGAAAGCCCTACAACATTGTCATAACAAATTTTTGGATTTAAAAAAAATCAAAAATTCAAATTTCGATTGCATAAGAAATAATGAAAAATCAAAAATTCTATTTTATTGTCAAACTATGTAGGACACGAAAATAGATAAATTAACAAAAATTGTTACCCCCAAAAAGATTTACAATTGCGTTAAGAATCACTTCTTGATAGGACTCGTACTTTTTGTTTTATTCGTCAAAAATAACATTGAAAATAAAAAAATTAAATAAAAATGTGTGGAAAAACTACTAAAGTTACGAGAAAAATTATTGAACAAAACCTGTTTACAAATGTCTGTGGAAAATCGAGCGCGTAGCGCGAGTGTCACGATGAGAATGTATACCTCAAAGCCTACAGAGCTTTGAGAAACTTAATCTTCGACTATACTTAATTAGATAGATAATTCATAATATGAAGACGCATAATAATACTCCCATTATTGAGCGCAAAAAAACTTTAAATAACCCTTAAGGCCATGTGACGAGTAGTTCACGTGACCAGATACCTACCTTAACCTCCTTTTTTTATTTCCTAACTTATTGTGACATGAAGCGCCACATCGAGTTGAAAATTTGAGATAATAAATAAGAAGCTCTAAGAAAGGTGGGTCTGGTTCTAAATTTTAATAATGATGAAAAAAGCAAAAAAAATTTTTACAAGAAAAAACTTTTTTCATAATTATAAAAATTTAAGACCAGACCCACGATTCTTAGTGTTTCTTGTTTCGTATCCCAAATTTTTAACTCGATGTGGCGTTTCGTGTGATAATAAGTTGGGAAATAAAAAAAGTGGTGGTAAGGCAGAAATATGGTCACGTGACCCACTCATCACATGGCCTTAAACTTTTCCAAAATTGCATACACTTAAAAAAATATATACCAACATTTCCGATGAAAATCGCCAGCCTGATGTACAAAAAAAATTACATTTTTTAAAATCTAATGATTTTGAATAAAAATACCGTTTTCCGTAGTAAATCGCAAAGATCACCTAAAAGTTCACAAATGTAAATCTTCTTTGAAATATAATTTTTTGAAAACCGCAGTATCAGCAGAAAAACACTAACATAATCCAAAATTGTCCCAAATAATAAATCATGTTCCAATTATAATTATTTTTCTTTCAAAATACTATATCTCTTTATGCAAAATAACAGCTTTAAACAAAAAATGGTTTAAAACGTATGAATCTTCTTTGAAATACCCTGGCGGACCGAAGGAAACGAAAGGAGCATCTACAAAGTCCCCTTAAAGACTCCACTGAGTTCCCCTTCGGTTTCTTTTTAAGGCGCTTCCTCAGGCTTGAAAATTAGCCCATGTATTACTCTGAGAAGTTTTTCTCCTACAATTCTGAATTGTATGATTTTATATTTCAACCACAGACTATAAATGCCTAAATGAAGAACCTCTTAGAGTGCTTTTTTCGAAAAATGGCCTGGTTCTTGTTTTATTGCAATTAATTGAAAATTGATGCATTTTTTGCGCCTGGGAAGTAGCAAACCACCACCATGAGTGTACTCATAGCAAACACAGTTCGGGGGCCCTCTGGCTGGTTATGGAATAGCGGGTGGTCTAGAGTGTCATTTTTTCGACGATACTTAAAACATCGTAAACCTAGAATCGAGCCGAGAATTTAGATTGAGTGCCTGTCATGCCCCACTCAACTTCCCTATTGTTAGAGATTACAGTTGGTTAAAAGAAATTAGAGTTTAGTAAATAGTAAGGAATTTCATTTTAATACTGTGCATTCGGTTCATTACATAACGATAGGACGATTAAAAAAAGAAAGAAAAAAATCGGTTAATCCGTACAGTTTCTGGATACACATTTTTTCTCTCTTCTCCGATTGTACGACAAAAAATACTGAAAGAAAAAGATGCTGCGCCCAGAATTGGAAATTGTTAAATGGGAATAGTATGGAATTTTCCATGAGTTTTAAAACAATTTCCAATAGGTTAAGAAAATGCAAATTTTTTAAACAATTATTTAATCCTAAAAAATATAGAAAAGAATCGTATTTTATGATTGAAATGTAATTGTTTGTCATCTTTTGGAGTAGAAAATTGTTCTAAAAACATTATGTAATCGTTTAAACAATTATTTATTGTTTATTTTCAAAAATTTCAAAAAGTGAGGCAGAGATCTCCACTTCTTCTGCATTGTTATTCTAAGCAACTTCTTGCAGATGTTGTTGTTGACGTTGTTTTCTTGATGTAAACCATCCATACTTAATTAAATATTATGAATTTATTATTAATATTATTTATTATTAATATTATGAATTTATAATTGAATATTATGTTTGACTCAGAAAATACGATTCAAAAAGTATTTTTTTTAAAGTAATTATTTTAACAAGTTATATTTGCTTAAACAATTAAAAGGTGGTTCATCTATTCTTTGTATACACTATACAGTCATGTAATACACTATTTAGTTATTCTAAACAAACTGATTGAGCAAATTAGGATTGCTTAAATGATGATATAATGTTTTTAGAAAAATGTGCTCTTCCAAAGAATGACAAACCATTACATTTCAATC
The DNA here is from genome assembly GCF_010883055.1 of Belonocnema kinseyi. Taxonomy (NCBI): domain Eukaryota; kingdom Metazoa; phylum Arthropoda; class Insecta; order Hymenoptera; family Cynipidae; genus Belonocnema; species Belonocnema kinseyi. The sequence goes on along the minus strand of NC_046665.1, from coordinate 123,902,837 downwards.
AGAAAATACGATTGTTTGTTCTATTTTTTGAGATTAAATTATTGTTTAAATAATTCACATTTCTGTAAACAATTGTAAATTGTTTAAAATGTAATGGGAAATCGTCGAAAAAATGACACTCTAGACCACCCACTGTTCCATAGCCAGCCAGAGCACCTACGAACTATGTTTGCCATGAGTGCACTCATGGTGGCGGCTTGCTACTTCCCAGGCGCAAAAATGCATCAATTTTCAATTAATTGCAATAAAACAAGAACCAGGCCATTTTTCGAAAAAAGCACTCCAAAAGGTTCTGCATCTAGGCATTTATAGTCTGTGGTTGAAATATGAAATCATACAATTCAGAATTGTAGGAGAAAAACTTGTCAGAGAAATACATGGGCTAATTTTCAAGTCTGAGGAAGCGCCTTAAGAAGGAACCGAAGGGGAACTCAGTGGGGTCTTTAAGGGAACTTTGTAGATGCTCCTTTCGTTTACTTCGGTCCGCCAGGCTTTTTTTCTAGAATAATTAATATTTTGACTTAAACACTTGGGGAATAATATGAAACATGCTAACGAACGTCCCCGCGCACTTTTTTTGTAGGTTAATTAAAAAAAGTTTTAATTTATCAAAATGTGATTAATTTACATAGCGCTTAGAAATTAGTATCGGTTTTTTCAGTATTAGATTCCCCCGGCTTTTTTCCTAGGATATGAAATATTTTGTCTTCAAAATCTGGGAAATGATAGTGAACATGCTAACGGACGTCCTCGCACACTTCTTTTGTGTTTTTTTTCTAAAAATTTTGATTTTGCTAACAACGTGTATATATTTCGAGGTTATGTGTGTTACAATTCTCCCGAGCGTTACTACCAAACTACACAATATTTTTGGCCAAAAACTTTGGACTTGCAAATAAACATAGTAAATATTCTTCCGGAATTAATCCTGTTTGCAGGCAATCAAAAAAGTTTATTTCATAAGTAATTTCCAAATTATCGGAAAGGCAGTGATGAAAAACGACGTAACCTTAAAATAATGCATACAATTTTTATTTAGCACAATAATTTTTTTTGTTATTATCCCTTTAAAAAAATCCGGGGACGTCTGTTACGACATTTTATAGCATCTCCGAATTCAGTTTTTAAAAATTTTCATTTCTGTGGAAAAAAAGCCGGGGGAACTGTACCCCATTGAACACACGACAAAGTATCACATTCCTTTAAAAGACTCAAAAAAACAGCAAGATCAACGTTTAAATTGTCTGGATGCTAGCGCCACGCAGTGGAAATCCGAGAAAACAACGCTGCGATGCAAGTGAGATCAGTCAAGCAGTGTCCTTGAACTTACGAGACGAGATGTCAGGATGTAAAGGAAAAGGACGGGATGTAAAGGATTTGTTCAAATTCTCATTTTTTATATTGTTCTTATCGGAGAAGGTATTAAATTTGTAAAAAAACTAGACATATAAATTATTACATATATTTATTTACATTTATTTGCCAATTTTGAGTTTTATTTTTAAACTTCGCGCGCAACATACTACATGAGCTATTATGGATGCGCTTGAATTCACCTTCAGCAGAAGAAAATGACATTTTTTAAAATTTTTAGTACTGCAAAAAAAAGTATTGGGATTACTCCGTGAGTTTCTAATGGAAATTTTAATGTCGAATTCGAATTTCAAAAATCCTAAAGTTGATGTTGCTATTTTTTTTTTTTTTAGTTTTTTAAGAAGGAACCGAAGGGGGACTCAGTGGGGTCTTTAAGGCCTCCAGTCCATTCACCGAAACGGCTGGATCTCGGAATTGCCGGAATGAGGTGTTGACCAATCAGAAACGTTCCGCGGAAACAGTGTCATTCTGACGCCGAACCATCCCTATCCAACTATTAAGAAAAGTAGTTGTTGCTTACAAGTTCCACTTCGCGGGCGAACTAATCCGTCGCGCGGCGCTTCAATCATCCTGCTCTAGAAAAGCATTGGTCTTATGGGAAACTCAACAATTAATATTAAATAAAAAAGTTCCAGAGCATTTCAGTTTATAAAATTAAGACCAACAATTCTTTGATGGGTAGTTGATATTTAAAAAATATAAAAGTCATTGAAGTGTAAAAGGATTATTGAAAAATATTATCTTAACAGTGCTTATACATGTTTGTTATTAACAAAAGGTATTGAACATGCATAAACAAGTATATGTTTTTAAATGAAATGTTTAATAGGTACTACATATTAGGAATAAATTTTTTTAATAACAAATGTAAATTAATTTTATAACAAATTGGAAGTCGGCACCGTATTGAAAAAATAAAAATCCTAAGAGAAAACGAAATAACAATATCCTAGAAAGTTGAATAACGAAATTAGCCAATTTAATAGTATCTTGATATTTTCTTCAGTGTTATAAATTAGTAAATAAACAATTTTGAATGTTATTAATTCAGTTCTTAAGAACGAGAAATTTTTTTGCTAAATTTAACGAGCCAATGAAAATTGTTGTATACAATTTTTTTTAAATTTAAACACATGTTTATTGCATAATTTATTTTTATCAAGGAATAAAATACGTTTTTTTAACAAAATATACGTCAAAAAGAGAGGGGGGGATTATATGAATTAAACGAATAAGTAGATATTAGCAAAATTAAAAAATTCAGTATATTTTTCTAAAATGCACAACTAAATAAGAGACAATATAAGTACTATCATACATTAAAATTTTTTATGTCATGTATATATTAATACAAATAGTAGACAAATGACACCTTTAAGGCATGCAGATATTCATGATTACTTTCCAAAACTTAAAAACTAATTGGATCATTTCATTTTTTGAAAACAAAAAATTTTAAATACTTTAAATCTTTTACTATAAATCATTTTGTACAGTATTTTTTTCAGAAATTAAAAGGGCTGGCTCAATGGTATAATAATAGTAATAATAATATTAATAATAATTTCAAAGATCGTTTTCAATTAACTTAAAATATCCTCATATCATCAGTCACTTGACTTAGTCCGTGACTACGATCAAAAACCGGGTTTACTCAAGAATAATTTGCAAAAAAAATTATATTCTTCTCAGCAAATTAATCTAACAATTTACGAGAATTAATATTTTATGCAGACTTTAAGGTTTCATACTACAATTTGCTGAATCTCTCGGGTACAAATTACGATCTTTTTTAGGGTAAATGAGGCGATATGTATTTTTCTAATTTGCCCCAAAAAATGTCTACGAAATTCTATTTGAATTTTGCGCTTTGTTTTTCAAAATCTCCAGTTTTTTTAATCTTTAAAAACTTTGGACCTGATTGAGATGTTTATCGTTTTTTTTTCATTTTGACAGCGTTTATTGTATGATTTTGGAATCCACTAAAAAATATTTAAAAACTTCCAAATTAATAAAATAGCGATAGATTTTCTGATAATATGAAAAGTTGCTTAAAACCTACAATTTTTTTTCTTGTAAAAAGCGAGAGATATGAAAATATTTGAGATAATACTTTGCACGTCTAAAAAGAATGATTCAGTAATTATTTAATAAAAAAAGAATTCTCCCGGCCTCAAAAATAGTTTAATCTTTTGGAGTGAAATTAAAAATTTCGAACACTTCGGCTGAGTTCGGCTGAATTCGGCGTGAAAATGGCACTGTTTCCGCGGAACGTTTATGATTGGTCAACGCCACATTCCAGCCATTCCGATATCTGGCCGTTGTCGTGCACGGACTGGAGCAAAGATATAAACGTAGATGCGGTGCGAGCTTAGTTGCCCGCCATAAATATAGACGGCGCGTCCGGCGAAAAAAGTCACTTCCCCTCTACCCACCGCTCCACGTAGAAAGCACCAATCGATATAGTTTGCCAAGAGCCACTTGGAGCGCTGTAAGCAACTCTCGGCACACCTTCGAGGCGCACTGATGGTAAACTTTGCTTGGACAAGAACCATTTGAATTGAAAGTAAATTGCCAATTAAAACATTTTTACATTTATAACTTTGTAAAACTTGGTTGTTTTAAAAAATACCACAAATATAAGTCGATAAGTAATTTATATTACGGTTTCATATATTTTCCAATAATTCTAAAATTATTAATTATAATTTTCATTCTATATATTGTCTACATATAGTACTTTAATATTATTTATTTTTTATTTTTTTGGTCTGCAATTTCTACGGACTTTTTTAGACTATTCGTCTAATCAAGTTCGCGTATGTATTTTCCAATTTCTTAATTATTATATATTCTAACGTTTTTATAAAAATATAATTATAATTCCAATTTATAGGAAAATTGTTCTTTCGGTTTTTGATGTTAAGACGACAGTTCCAAGCCAGATTACGTTTCACGTTGGCAAACAAAATTAGACGAACAGAATTTTACTGGCACATTCATAAAAAATATCATATTCCATAAAATATATTTTTAAATAAACTTTAAATCATTAATTATTCAAATTATTATTTAAGTTTTTCAGGAGTTTTAAATGCCTCAAAATCTTCAAGATTTATTTACAATTTTATAACTCTTTTTAAATTTTTGAAATATTTTCGACACTGTAAACTTTCCGAAATAACAAAATGCTGAAAACTGAAAATCTCGAATTAAAAAATTTCAGAATAATAAAATTCTGGACAGTTTACAATATTATCGAATTTGAAAATTCCCGAATTGCAAAAATTGAGAAAATAATTATGTGATCAATATTATTTATTTATTTAAAATACAATAATCAAATATTTTTATCATAGAAACTTGGTTTAATGTTCAATTTTTTTAAAATTATTGTTTTAATTTAAAATAATAATAATTGTATAAAAATGTGTTACAAACATACATTTAAAACACGTGAGCTTCAAATGAAACAAACTTTGCAGGATTCAATGCAGGCTAATTTAAAGCGACTTTTATTTTTATTTTTTTAAATAATAATTTTATTTTTGCGCGCTTTTTCTGTAATTTACAAAAATAAAATGGACATTTTCAGACAACTTTTTTTTGTCAAAAATACATTTGTTCAATTATTGTTATTTTTAATTCAAACAATAATTTTTAGATACTTTAAACATTAAAAAAGTTTTTTCCTCAGTAAAAATATTTTTTTATTTTATTAAAAAAAATTTTTTTGACTAACAATTTTTTAATTGTTCAAATTAGAGAGTTGTCTAGCCCGGATATTGTCTAATTCGGAAATTTTCTGTCGGCAATTCTTAAATTCGGTAAGATTGTAAATTGTCGAGAATTTTCCAATTCGGGACCTTTATATTTCGACAATGCATTTTTGAAATATAAAAGTCTCGAATTGGAAAATTAAAAATAAAATTCCTACATCAGTGTAAAAATTCCGAAATTATAACATTGCAATGTTATAATTTCGGAATTTTTACAGTGATGTGGGAATTTTATTTTTCGGAAAAAGCGACTAAAAAATCCCGAAAAATAAAATTACTGACAATGTAAAATTCGTACATTGAAAAATAACCAATAATAAAATTCCCGAAATTATAAAAGTCCCGAAATATAAAAGTCGAATTGGAAAATTCACGAAAAATAAAATAAATACAATTCCAGACAATAAGATATTACCGAATTTTAAAAATCCCCAAAGAAAATGCCTGAATCATAAAATATTCGAACTAGAAAAATCCTGAATTTAAACAATTTCAAAAATTGTTTATTAAATATTATTTATTTATTGAAAATACAATAATCGAATATAAATTTCTGGATGAAAAAATTTGTTTGAAAATGTGCATAGTATTTGAAAAGAACATAAAAAAGTTCAGACAAAACGAATTTTTTATTAATAAAAAAATAATAATAAAAATAAATTTTGATATAAATCGTTGTTGAATTAAATCCTACAAAGTTTGTTTCAAAAATGTTATTATGTAGGTACCAAGAAAATTTAGGCAGAACATTTTTTTCTTTCAAAGCACACGTGTTTTTTAATGTATTTTTTAATACAATTTTTATAACATTATTATTCAGGTGCCGGAGATTTCATTTTTTGGGATTTTTCATTCATCCCTTTCGGAATTTTTGTCAGTGGTCCCATATTTTTATACCTCCTCTTAAAATTATGTAATTTTTCAAAATAAAAAGTCACCATTTGAAAACATTTCAAAATCATCAAAAGTATCTATTCTCTTTTAAATTATTTCAAATCTTTTAAAATTATTTAAAAAATTTTTCGGAACTTTTAAATGTCTTTCAGACTGATTCCCATTTTTCCTAACATTTTTGTAAAATCCTACACTCAAAATTGTTTCAAGAGCTTCCAGATTTTTTCTAATATTGCAAATCTTTTGAAATGTTTTGAAATATTTTTAAACATTCTCTTTGAGTTATGTACTTTTTCGAAATAAAAAATCATTTTAAATCTACCCAGAAATTTTTATTGTTTTCCTAGTATTTCAAAATCCTTGAGGAGCTCCAAATTTTGTTCCTTTCTTTGTAACATTCAGAAACCTCCAGCTTATTTGACTTTTTTCTAAATTAATGCTTATTTAACTGTTCTTTAAGAATCAAAATGAAGAACTTTTACCTTCGTATTACAAATAAAAAAAATTAAACAATTATAATCATAACATTCCAAGTTTAAATTTGTCACTCTGAAATTGTGACAATTCATTTTCAAATTGTTTACTATTGAAAATTGTTTTTTTTTTATTTCTAAACCAAATAGATTACAAATGGAATATTTTATACTTAAATAATACTTCAAAAGATTTTGAAATTGAATAAAGGCGTTCATTTAAGAAGCCATTAATTCGAACTTTACACTTGTGTCATTACTAAGGCTTTGGAATTAAATTAGTTCAAATTTTAACTTTAAAATATGTAAATTATATCATTTTGAACAGATCTAGAATCACCTTATAAAATCAATCACTGTTTAATTTTTAATACTCGAACTGCAATTCAATTTTCAAATTTACTTTCATTTTCTGATTTATCCCGGTCGCGAGTCTAGCTTAATATTTAAAACATCTTTAATTTTTTTGAAATTGTTATTTTTCGGTTGTAACTTACGGGACAATAATTTTATTCTTTGAAAGATTTTCTACAAATCTTGTTGATAATTTCTACATTCTCATCAAAAATGAGAAGGTATTAGTTTTTTATGAAAAATAACTTTTTTGGATTTCATCAAATGTCGACGTTTTGAGGCCCCGTGAGTCAGAAAAACAAGTTTTTACGTCGGGATCTGTTTGTCTGTCCGGCGTCGTCGTTGTTGTTGTCTGTATACCGGATAATTTTCGAAAAACTGTTCCGATTGGATTGGGCTTTGACACACTGTTCGAGGGACCAAAAAGAAAGGTCGAGTTCGTAAAACAGCAATTTTTAATAAAAACCCAAGAAGTTGAAGCTTTTTCAAAATTTTTGAGACCACTTTTTTTCAAAATTTGAAAATTTTATCGACAGCTATTTATCGTACAAAAAAATATGAACAATTTATCCTAAAACTTTTCTTGATAAAATCAAACTTAACAAAGTTGCAGGATTTTCAAAATCCAAAAAAACAAACGAAAATGGACATTTGAAACAACAAAAGCTTGATATGGAAAAAAGTCAAGAGGCGAAAAACGCTACTTTTTCAAGACCCCATGATTATTTATTATTATTATTTATTTATTATTATTTATTTATTTATTATTATTTTATTTTTATTATTATTATTAATATTTATTTACTATTATTATCACTTTCTCATCCATAATCAGGAGAGTTTTATGCGAAACATGATTTTCGCGAATTTCATTAAATTTCGACGTTTTGAGGCTCCCTGAGTCAGAAAAACAAGTTTTTACATCGGTATCTGTCTCTCTGGCGTCTACGTCATCGTTATTGTGATTGTCTGTATATCGGATAACGTTTGAAAGAATAGTTGGATTGGATTGTGCTTTGACACACAGATTTTTTTATTTTAAGAATTGTATGTAAAAATTGTACTATTTTTATTTTTATAACAAATATTTTTCTTTAATTAAATATTTGCAATAAAAGTGTTTCGAAGAGATTTTTTAAAAATCTTTCGGGGAATAAAATTAGTATTTATAGGTCGACAAAGATTTGTTTTCTTTACCAAATTTGGCTTTCGTCTACATTTTTCCAGTTGTTTTTACTATAGTACAATTTACTTTTGCATCTCGGGCGAAGAAATTCATTCTATTGTTTGACAAATATTCTTTGTAAATCAATATTTTTCACAGAAAATTACCCTGAGTGACAGAACGAAATCGGAAACAATAACAGTTAACGTATAAAGGAACAAGCTTTTTGAACAAAAATGACCTTGAGTAAACCTTTAATATATATTTGTTAATTTTTACAAAAATCAGGCGTTATTTTCTTACAAAAAAAAATAATTTGTGTGTGGGGGGGGGGGGCAAATTATCAAAAAATAAATAAAACTTGAAGTTGTATGATTTTAATTTGTAACTAAATAATTTTAGAGGGTTCAATATAAAATTATCGAACACTTTCCATTAAAAAATCCAGATGAAATATTTAAATACGAGGGTAGTTCAATAAGTCCTTAGAATGACCAACAGATGGCGCGCGAATCGCTGCAAATCATCTGTTTTCATTCAGCACCACTCCCGACTAGATATATGGTGCAGTCACAGTCCACATCTTCTGAGTTCACGTGTTTTTATAACCAATTGAAAAAAAAAATTGTTCGTTAAGAA
>NC_046665.1:123889706-123894059 GCF_010883055.1 Belonocnema kinseyi | reverse complement strand
ATATTTAAATAGCTTTAAATTTGAAATTATTCAATATATTCTGAAGACTACAAATTTAAAATATCTAAATTATTAAGGCTTTAAATATTTTTGAAATTGCTGATCTGGAGACTAAATAGCACTTATTCTTTTATTAAGAAATCAACCAAAATTGTTTGAAAAAACTTTTTAAAAGAGTTTTAAAACCCTTAAAAAATGTCAGAGGTTTTAATAATTCAATATATGTAATAGAATCTCTTTAAATATGAAATTATTCTATAATTTTTGATGTTTGAGCTACAATCATTCCATTTTAGAGTTATAAATTACAGTCGTGAAAAACCAATAAAATGTTTGAATTAATTTATATATAAAACAAAAAAACCTTTGTATAATTCAATCTAAATGCAGCTGCAAAAATTTAATTTGAAATTCGTTGAATTCAAGGTATAGTTTAAAAAGAAAACTGAAAGCAAAGGATCGAGTTTCAAAAGAAGCGAGAGAAAGTGACTCGCTGGATTGCAAATGAACATGGAAAATGGTGTATTTTCGTATTTTTAAATTTTAAATTCAAACTTTTTCGCCTCATAACAATTTCGAAAAATTTCGAAAAATTCTGAAAATTTAAACAATAAGGCTGTATTCTGAAAAAGAAGCAATTTTAACGTTAAAATTCAAGTTCCTAAACTGAAGGCCTAAAAATTGGCAAATTTTACAATTAGTGTTGTGTAAATTGTATTGGTATCTTAAAAGAGTATAAATAGTTCTTGAATTCAGTTTACCTTTTTTACATACCTAGATGTCAAAAAAGCCTACCCAATTTTTTCAAATTTTAATCACTTATTTTCTAAGAGAAAATCACCCCTGTTTACCCGTCACTGAAATGGATTACTCGGTAAAACTCTGTCCCAAAAAATACAATTCCAAGCCTAATAAAATTCCTGAACAGTTTATAATATTAACGAATTTGAAAATTCCCAAATAATAAGACTCCCCAAATAAAATTGTTTCTTAAGAAATATTAATTATTTATTAAAACTACGATAATAAAATATTGTAATCAAATAAATTTTTGTTTAATATTTAAAGTGTTAAAAATTATTGTTTGAATTTAAAATTAAAATTGTACGAAAAATTTTACTGACAAATTAATATATAAAAACACGTGTTTTTTAATTAACCTTTCGATTTTTCAGAAGAACTTTTGTGATTTAAAAAATACTATAAACATTTTCAACCAAAATATCTTATCCAGAAATATATTTTGTTTTAATTATTATTTTAAATTTAAACAATAATGTTTAAATACTTCAAAAATTAAAAAAGTTGTTTCTTTGGTATAAATATTTGATTATTTCAATTTTAAAAAAAGTTTGTCAAAGAAAAAGGTTTCAGCACTTGTTTATCTTGAAATGGCTTTCTATAATACTTTTTTTTAAATTAAAAATATGATTTTTCGAGAACATTTTTTTTATAATTAAAAAAAGACTGTACGGAAAACTTGGATCAAGCTTCAGATCTGAAAAAATTCAGCGATACTTACATGTCAAACTTTTCTAACCTCAAAAAATTTTTCTACTGCTTTACCGTCATATTTTACGAAGAATGAGAAAACAAGAATTCGACTTCGTAGTACGATGAGGGCAGCACCTCGATAGGGCAGAAAATGTGATGTCCTACATATATAATTCCCCACTCCGACGCCTCGTGCCGCATCTACGTTTATAATATCTTTGACTGGAGGCCTAAGGGTACTTTGTAGAGGCTCCTTTCGGTCCGCCAGGGTAATATATAATGAATTTTAAATAAAAATGTCAATTTTTAATGAAAAACACCAACTATCGTAAATATTCTTTAAAATTACATGATTTTTAATAAACAGCAGCCCCATGCCACTCTTCTGGAGGTCTGTGGAAAATATTTGTCATGAGGTTTGACGAATGCCACGTGGTGGCGCCAGCTATGCAGTTGGCCTAGAATTCAAATAATGCCAAGCGAAAGCGTTAAAAAAAAGTTTGTGGAATAAAAATAATTTTCTGATAGTTTTCGATAAAAGATAATAATCTTAACAAAACAATCTGAACAATTAATCTAAACAATCGTAAAATTCACTGCTTTTAGACGGAAATCCCAGTGCATTCCCTAGCGGACCGCGTGAACGGAAAGGATACTCTAAATAGTATCCTCATGGTATCCACATGGTATCCCTCACGTATTATGCAACAAGAAGTAAAAAAAAACAACAAAAAACAGAAAGATCAACTTTTAAATTGGTGCCATTCGGACTCTAGGTACAAATTGTCATTAGAAGGTCACGGAGTAATCGCAATAGTTTTTTTTTATAACGATAAAAAGTTTAAAAAAATATAAGACGTATAACGCCGGTTGACTGCTAAACTTCAAACACATCTTCTGTAAGTAGCTGTCAACAGGCGTAATTGGTCGTATGTTCTTTATTAACTTTTTACCGTTGCAAAAAATACTATTGCGATTACTCCGTGGCCTTCTAATAGAGACTTTAACGTAGAATCCGAATTTCACTAATTTAAAAGTTTATCTTGCGTTTTTTTTTTAGTTATTGTTGCATGATACGGAGGGAATACTATGAGAATACTCTGTAGAGTATCCTTTCCGTTCACTCTATCCGCTAGGGTTACCACTAAAGTTCCTCTAGGGAGAGTTGTATCACGTTACCCCCCCCCCCCTGGCCGCCGCGAAACCGGAATCGGAAATACGTAATGAAGCGCGAAACATTTAAAGTATTCTTAAGAAGAGGTTGTATATCATATATTATCTTGCAGTGTTTGTTTTATAAATAAGCTTTTTTAATTAAGAATGTAAAAAATATCAAAAAAAACTTTCTCTTCTACGTCAACGAAGCTACGTTTGATACTTTCTAGGAAATGGAACAAATATTCAGATCATTGCACCCAGTTGTGCAAAATTTCTCTTCGTCGAAGAATTTGTAATCAAGCTAAATCAAAGGAAAAAGATATAAAAACCCGTGCAGAAATCGCCCAATTTCAAACGTAGTACCGATCTGGCCCCGGTCGTATTTCCCGATTTGGCCCTAATCGGTAGAACTCTGTGGCCCATACCTGAGCCCGACCGATTTCCTACTGAAACGCCATCTCCATGCGCTCGCAGAACTAGTGCTGCTTGATTTTTTTCTGTTAGTGCAGTGAAACCTGTGCGAGGAAGATGAGAGTAAGTAATTACACTCTGCGGGCAAATTGAAATCTAACCTCAAATAAATTAATAATTAATTAAATTGTTTTAGGTAAAATTAGTATATTTACCATTAGTTGAGTCAAATATTATATGATGAAATTGATCAAGTTGTTTAATCTTCAATTATTATTAAAGAACTCAAGGTTTTTCGATTTAATGTAGAGTTCGAATTATCAAGTCTATTGACAAAAAATGAATTTCAGTATGCACAAAATTGTAATGTTTTTAAATTATAAGAGTAAAATATGTGATGCAATCGATTATGTTATTGAAACTTTGATTCTGTATTAACAATAAATTTATTACAGAAATACATTAAGGACAAATATTCACAACATTCCAGCAAGAACTAGTTAATCAAATGCGCATGCGTCGCATTCGGCATCTAATTGGTTTCGCGCGAAGTTTAAAATGATAAACAAAGTTTTTTTTCTTAAAAAAAAAAACAACGACATTTCAACTTTCAAAAACATCCATTAGGTCGAAATTAATTAATAGTAATAAAAATTAATTAAATGCATATTCTGTAAATAATATTTAAAATAACCAGAAATATTTGATTCAAAAATTTTCATTTTTATTTAAAAGTTGTTAGGTCTATATTTCTTCTTAACCGATTTAAAAAAATAAAACAATCTAATAAACGATAGCGCAATTTTTTGGCGAAAAAATTACCCACAACCACCTTCTCGAATTTTTCAAGAAGTAATGCAATTGACAGAAAATTGTATTTATTTACAGGAAAATGTTAATAAATCGTAAATTATAGGTTATTTCCCATTGATTTTCTCTGGAAAGCATTCGAAAATGTCAAATTATAGGGAATCTTTTTGCGAAAAAACTTTTTCTAATTTGTTAAAAAGTTTTATAGACAACATTTTTTTTAGGAAATTAAAATTCTTATTTAAAATATTTCTGGTTATAATCCATTTTTTCATAAAAAACAAAACTTTTCCTCGAAACTGATACCATCCACAATAATTTTACGTTTTTCAAAAGTTCATTTAAATTTTGTATTCTGAAACCTTTTCTTTTCGTGCCTGTAGTACGAGGGTAGTTCAATAAGTCCTTAGAATGAAGTATAAAAACAATTTTTTTTGGGTAAATTTTTTTTTATTTTTCAACATAATCTCCTTGGAGCTC
>NC_046665.1:123886293-123889606 GCF_010883055.1 Belonocnema kinseyi | reverse complement strand
TATCTAGTCGGGAGTGGTGCTGACTAAAAACAGATGATTTGGAGCGATTCGCGCGCCATCTGTTGGTCATTCTAAGGACTTATTGAACTACCCTCGTACTTTAATTTCAACTTAAAATAACTTAATTTGAAATTCAAAATATTAAGGTGGCCTTCGAAAGGAGAGGACCATTCGATACTTTCGAGTTTACTTATATTAAATCTCCATTTGTGAAATTCATGAATAGATTATAATATGACTCATCGTGTACCGATCGGGCACTGATGGGGCACCGATCGGGTTTCCCAATCGGGTTTCCCGACCTGGCCCTGATCTGGGCGTGTATTTCATCCGCGGCCTGTCCCCGACCAGGATTCCTGATCGGGACCCGACCTGGACTGGTCTGGCCCCGATCGGGGCCAGACCGAGATTTCTGCACGGGAAAAAATATGCTAGAAAATGCATGGCTGGGAACATGAATTACCAATAAGAATTTAGGTTCTTAGAGTTCTAAACATGAAAGAAAAACGAACTATCTTCTTTTTTTAACTGTAATCTGTCTTCCATTATTATTTTTATAGTATAATGTATACATTTGAAATGTAATTCCAAATTAACTTGCGCCTGCAACATAAATTCTTTGTGATTTTTACTGTATTATTAAAAGAAATATATAATTGAAATATGATTCCAACAAATCAGCACTTTACTATTTTATTCATGTATTTTACATTTTAGTTGTATCATAAATTCTTTCTTACTTTTTACCTATTGTTCTGAAATAAAGACTTATTTCAACAACAAAAAAGTTTCTAGGACTGAAAAAACATTAAACACACCTATTTTTAAAAAATGATTTTTTACCTCATAAAAATACTTCTTCTATTTCTGATTTCTCAATTCTGTTTTGAAAAATATTATTTTATTTGATCTTTATTTTGGTATTCTCTATGATTGAATTAAATTTAATTTTATTCGAAATAATTTAATCAAAAGCTGCTGAAGAAAAGGCCGTAACTTTAGAATTAAATTTTTTTACTTTACTTCATAAACAATACAATTAGAAAATTTTCCCCATATTTTTCATTGTTCACTTTTCAAGCATTCTTCATTATCACACCTATCATTATTATTTTTATTATATTTATTTACTATTCTATCAGTGCCTTAACATTAAATTGAACTTGGAAGTCGCATCAATATCAAAGCACCCGATTCCGCTTTCGCGTCACCAATCAAAAGCGGAGTCAGTGGTGACAAAAAACTCTTCCTAGAGGAACTCTAGTTCCTACTAACCACAACAAATTTATGACTCATGCGCAATTAAATTAGACATATAATTATTTCTGTCATTTTTAAATAACCGAAAAGAAAATAGTGTAAATATAATAATATATTATATTATATAACATGTACATTATAATATTTCTTATTTATTCATTTCGGATTTTCAAATATTTAAAAAAAAAAACATTTTATGTGTTTTAACGAACGCAGTGCTTGCATTTTTTCTTTTGCTTTAGGCAAAAATAGTAGTTTTTATTTAGTTTTAATTCACAAGAAAAAATATTAAACACATACCCGTGCAGAAATCGTCCGATTTCAAACTTATTACTGATCTGGCCCCGATCGGATTTCCCGATCTGGCCCTGATCGGTAGAACCCTGTGGCACACACCTGGGCCAGACCGATTTCCTACTGAAACGCCATCTCTGTGCGCTCGCAGAACTAGTGCTGCTTGATGTTTTCTGATAGTGCAGTGAAATTTATATACATACTACTCGTTTATATTATTCTATCAATGATTAAAAATGCATAATGCGAGTAAGCCACGTGTTCGGAGGCACCAAATGAATTTCAGAATCAATTAGTATAATCAAAATGCAAAATGCCAATTGTGTAGGTATTCCAACAAGAGCTAGTTACTCAACTGCGCATGCGTCGCATTCAGCATCTAATTGGTTTCGCGCGAAGTTTAAAATGCTAAACAAAGTTATTTTTCTTTTTTATTATAAACAATGACATTTCAACATATAAAAATGTTCGTTAGGTCGAAATTAATAATTAACAATAAAAATTAATTAAATGCATATTCTGTAAATAATATTTTAAATAACCAGAAATATTTAAGTTGTTTGGTCTATATTGCTTCTTAACAGACTTGATAAAATAAAACGATAGAATAAATGACAGCTCAATTTTTCGGCGAGAATATTATCTACAACCACCTTTTCGATTATCTGAAGAAGTAATACAATTGACAGAAAATTTAACTTCTTTACAGTAAAATATTAATCAATTGTAAATCATAGGTTATTTCCCGCTGATTTTCTTTGGAAGCATTCAAAAATATCAAGTTGTAGGGAATCTTTTTGCGAAAAAAGTTTTTCTAATTTGTTAAGAAGTTGTATAGATAAAATTAAAATTGTTAATTAAAATATTTCTGGTTATCATCCATTTTTTTCATAAAAAATTAACCCTTTCCTCGAAACTGTACCACCTACAATAATATTACGTTTCTCAAAAGTATAATTAAATTTTGTAGTCTGAAACCTCTTCTTTTCGTGCATGTCCTACTTTAATTTTAAATTAAAATAACTTGATTGGAAATTCAAAATATTAAGGTGGCCTTCGAAAGGAGAGGACCATTCGATAGTTTCGAGTTTACTTATATTAAATCTCCATTCGTGAAATTCACGAATGGATTATATTGAGACTGATCGTGTAACGATCGGGCACCGATCCGGTTTCACGACTTGACCCCGATCTGGGCGTGTGTTTCATCCGCGATCTGGCCCCGACCAGGATTCCCGATCGGGTACGAAAAAAGATAAAAATGTGACAAATATAATTCTAAAGAAAAATTTCAGGAATAAAATAAAATGTTATTTATTTTCTATTCTTTAAGTTAATTTTTATACATTTTTTATATTTACTAATGGCTTGGAGTTTCTTGTATCTTGAAAAATTAATCGTAGCTTCAAAAAAGGAGAAGAAATGACAAGAAAACTTAAAGGGGGGAAATAGGGGAATGACATACTGTATTAATAAAGAAAAAAGTATTGAAAGTTATGGTAAATAAAAAATATATTTATTTATTGTCTCAACATCAGTACAGAAGGCGTTGAATAGAAATTATTTATAAAATCAACCTTATGCCAATTTAATTCTCATACAGTACCAAAATAGAAAATTCTACATTTATATTGTAATGGATAATATATAAGAACTTCAGTTCCTTGGGCCCTTTTATGCAATAATATGCAAATTGAACTTTGGGTCAAAGGCAAGATTAATGCACAAAAAATTTTGCGAAAATTGGAATGTTTGATGA
>NC_046665.1:123881367-123886193 GCF_010883055.1 Belonocnema kinseyi | reverse complement strand
TAAATTAACTTAATTAATTTTACTCTAAGCAATAGAACGCTTGCTTCACAAAAAATAACTTTTAACACTTATATCTGTATGAAATATATAATATTAATTATATAATAATAGGAAAACAGTGTGATTAATGTCTTTAAAAAAAATTGTGGAAGAATGAGTTTAAGGCTTGACATCGCAGAGATATCTAAGGCATAGATTGGTAATGGAGGCTTCTGAAACGATTATAATTTTTTTTTTTTTGCTTACTTATGCAATTATTGCTGGAGGCACCCAGCCTCCAAAACCACGTTCCAATTCCTCAGCTACTGCTAGAGTCAGGCGATCTTGGTACAGACCACCGACGATCTGAAAAATAAAAATGGTCAAATTTCGACCGTATAAATTATTGCCGTACAAGTATACACCACACAGTTGGAAAAAAGGGACTTTTTTGGTTTAAGACAGCCTCCTGTCACCGAGAGTTGCAAATGGCCCATGTGTTGAAAACGGCCATGCGGCGGCGCTAGTAGTAACTTTGTTCTAGGGACCCTGTAGTAAGAGACGCGCCATGTGGCAGCTGACTGCGGATTGGTCGAGTGAGAAGAGAGAGACAATTCCATTCAATGTCAAGATACTATACCAAAATTTACTACAACTTTGCGCTTCGGTATGTGAATAGTACTTGTTGACATCTTGAGGTGGTTAGGCAGTGCATTCTAACCTTAAATTTTCTGCTATGTGAAGATGAATTGGGTATTTACAATACGTATTTGTGCAGTAAAAAGTTGCAAAAATTCTACAAAAAAGGCAAGCAATGTTTCACTTTTCCTATCTTCCTTTTCTGATTGTCAAAAACCAATTTCTTTAAAAGAAATTTCGATTCTTCTATTTTTGATGAAAATTGATATTTTAAATTGAAAATTGACCTTTTTTACTTAATAAATCAATTTTTTAATTTTTCTGGTTTGGTAAAAATTCAATCCTTTTGTTTTAAAATCGACCTCTTTTCGTTAAAAATTGAACTATTTGGAAACAAATTTATCTGTTTTCATATAGTATTTGGAAATCAAGAATTTTGTTGAAAATTCGTCATTCTTGGTAGAAAAATAAACTTCCCAATTGGAAATTTCATCCTTTTTCGAGGATTTTCTTATTTTGTTAAAAATTCTTTTTTTTGCGGAAAATTAATTTATTTACGAGAAAATTCGATTATACCATTTTTGATAGTACTCATTCTAAATAAATTCCTGTTATAAAATTTCTCATCTTAAAACGCTTCTGTTAATATATTAATTATGCATATAATTAAGTACCTTACGATATCAAAATAATGATTACAGATTTAGGATCATTTTCCTTTGGGGCTACCATTCGTATATTGTTAACTTTACATAATCACATAGCTGCAGTTTTTTCCTTTTTACATTTTTTCCTACTGCGTGAGTTACACAGCGGGTTATTAATTTATTTGCAGTTCAAATTTCTATTACTATTCCCTTTTATTTAATAACTTCTTCTAATAATCTTCTGGGTTCACGCTGCATACTTTAAATTGTTCAAATTTTCATTTTTCACGTGTTTTTCAGGTGTATGGGTTCATAATACTGTTTTTCTTTTTGATTCGATTTTTTTATTTCATAAATATTAATATTGTCTATTTTTTTTAACTCTTAGACTATTAATTACTTTGATTTTCCCAATCCGATTGAATACACGATTCAGGTATATTAATTATTGGCGTTTGAATACCTCGCGCCTTCTACCACTGGCTCCAACTTCCGTTCTATTTTCCCCCACCATATGGCCACATGGCGCGTCCCTTACCACAGGGTCCCTACTTTGTTCTAGTCACGGTGTGCCCACTCCCATAGAAAAGTGGTGAACGGATTATAGGAATTGCTACGTCCCCTAGGTGGCGCTCGTGTGAATTCAGAATTCGAAATGAACTTGAGCAGACGATAAAAGTTCTATCGTCTACTCACGTCTGCTCAAGTTCACTGTAGCTGCAAGAATTATATTTTTTTTGCATGATGAACTTGGATTCACAATGAATTTTCACCGATAACACAAAATAAAAATGGAACCAAATCAAATCGATCATTGATCAAATGCAATAAAGTATTAAAGTCTGTTGGAATCGTTCTGATAGAACGAACAATCGAATGTTAAAGTCTGTTGGAATCTTTCTATGATAGATCGATTGCAACAGACTTAAACATTTTATTGCATTTGATCGATAATAGATTTTATATTGTTCAATTTTTGGTTTGTTTTATTGGTTATTATTATTCATGTATTTATTTCAGAAAGAGAAGTCAACATATCCTAAAAATTAAGGTGAGAAGGGTAGGAGGGGGGTCGTTCCTGTAGGTAATAGTTCTTGCTACGTTCCCTAGGTGGCGCGGATCTCACATTTTGCACAATCAATAAGTAACCCCCCCCCCCCCCCCCCCCCCCCAATACATTAGAGTGGGCACACCGTCGTTCTAGTTGTTTTAATCGTTATTGGGATCTGAAGAACTCGAATACGCCACCTGGCGACAGAATCGGAAAGCCCTGAGCATATGTAAATTTTGACGGGAAGTATAGGCGAATATACAAAAATAATTTTTCTAAAGGTTTGACAGTGTTTTTTACAGTGAAGCCAGGAAAAAAATTAAGCATGAGCTGTTCGGTTTTTCTGAAATGTAAATAAAATCCTATTTTTAAAAAATTATGAAAAATCTTATAGTACATTTACAGCATTTATTGATAGTATGATTCGAGAAATAAAACAGAATAAAATAAAAAATTCACAAAATTCAGACGGATTTTCAAGCTTGTTCCACTGTCAATAAAAAAGAAAGAAGAAAAAGTTATAATCATCGTCAAGTATTTATCGTTTTTATTCGCCAATCATTTTTCTGCATTCCGAGTGAAAATAATCAAAGCAGGTTCTAAATAAAAATTAACCGATTAAACGAACTTACCTTAAGTGAAGTTCAATCGGGATTATATGAGTCGTCTCGTTCGAATAGATCATAACGTAGTCACATCCATCTGTCCATTCTGATCATAGTTTTTAAAGCTAAATTTCAAAAGAGAGTACTTTTGGCGCTTATCCACTGAGGTGGCGCCATCTACTTCCTATGTCATTTAGTTGAAAGCATCAACTCGCAATGTTTAGGGTTTATTCTATAGAATAAAATACGGGAAGGGAGGGAATGATCTATTCGAACGAGACGACTCATATAATCCCGATTGAACTTCACTTATGGTAAGTTCGTTTAATCGGTTAATTATATTTCGTCGTCTCGTTCTCCTAGATCATAACGTAGATGTTTAAAATACAACATTGCGATTTCTTTAAAAGAACTCTTTATATTCTTTTTTAAAATGACGTGAAAAAAGAAATTAGGGACATAGGAGACTGTCGACGAACATAATACATGTCAAGTAAACGAAGTATTTCTAAAGACTTACATAACTGTCTATCTAACTCCGTAAAATAGCTTGCGCATATTTTGCCTTATCATTTATAGGTTCATTATAAAATATCGCAAACGCTGAAAATTTATTTGACTAGCCAGCAGTCTGGCGTATGAGATCTATATTAAGCCCTTGACGATTAGCAGCTGATGTAGACGTGTGTCTTGTGCTATGAGCCTTAAACCTAGGAAGTGTCTATACCGCTTCTGCTTAACGTAACTTTCAACCAACGCGCTAAAAATTGTGTGGTTGCAGCCCTAAACGGCTTTCTACATGTTAGAAACAATTCATCTACAGAATTCCTGAAATTTGACGTTCGATTGATATAAACTTGCAAGGTCGACGCTGCACAAAGCGGTGGTTGATCCTTAAAAAACGGAATAACAAGGCAGGGTTGGGCTTTATTAACCTTAGAAGTCTTAATACGTTGAGGTATCTTAATTTGAATCAAATCGTTTGAAAAAACGATATTACTTAACAGTATTTTTCACAGCGTTTGAACTCTTTGGGAGGTAACTAGAGCTAATGAAATTAATAACTTTTGAGTAAGCAATCGAATGGAGATATTTTTGTTCGGATACAGGGTCTTGATATATTCAAGGACTGTATGAGGTTCCCAAGTGCATTTGTGACACGGCTTTTGTGGTTTCGCGACAGACACCTTTAAAAAATCTCTTTACAAGGGGCTCACCCCCAATCTCCGCTGTCAACACGAGACACAGCAATCTGTAAGAATTGGGTGTGCCATACGTCCCTAAATGTTCGTAAACATTAGATCATAAATCTAGGACTCCCGACACACTAGCCTCACAAGGTGAGATATTGAGTCCTTCGCAATGATCCCACCATAGCCTGAGTGGCTTCTCATATTGCTTCATAGTTCCCTTAGATAGAGAGTCTATCATCAGAGGTATTGCGGCATCTGGAAATCCTCTTCTTCGAAATCCTTGCCCGACAAACTGCCGACCACCAGGATAAGATTGTTGGCTAGAGGATGGACTTTCCTGAAAGGACAAGTCAATCAGTCTATCTGGGGACCAAATTGAAGAGGTTTATCGACTAGCAATTCTAGGAACAAAGGATACAAAGCTTGGGTAGGCCAGAAAAGAACAACTAAAACACCCTCAGTTCGATCTTAAATAATTTTTCTTAAAACTTTTAAAATCAAAGAAAATCGGGGAAAGACATAAAAGAAAAAAGTTGACCACGATACAGTGAAGGCATCAACTGCCATTGATTCAGGATCTTTGAACGAGGAAATAAACTTCTGACATTTCTTATTGATATTTGTTGCGAATAAGTCAATGTAGAATCTTCCAAACTTTTTCTGAATGGAGACAAATATCCCTTGATTCAATTCCCATTCTGTCTCTAGAGGT
>NC_046665.1:123876846-123881267 GCF_010883055.1 Belonocnema kinseyi | reverse complement strand
CCTGATATCAACTTATTTAACATAACTTTACCCAACAGAACCTGACCTCACCTAACCTGAATTAACAGAAATTTATTGAACTACATGTAAAGCTCTGGAAGCCTATTTTCCCAGTAGTAAATGTGTGCTACATCGAATGGGTCAACTCGAGCCTAACCTAGAAATAAACCTAACCTAGCCTAACCTAACCTCACGAAACACAAATAAACTGATTGTGTTGTCCCGTTGTGTTTGCAGTACCGTTTCATTCAGCTTCGGCTTAACCTGCAAAGAGGTCAAACCTATCCTAACCTAAAAAAACCTGACCTAACCTAACCTAACCTAAGTTAACTGCACGTAACACAATTAAACTCATTGTCTTGTCCCGTTGTGTTTGCGGTACCGTTTCATTCACCTTCGGCTTAACCTACATAGAAGTTTAACCTATCCTAACCTAACAAAACTTGACCTAGCTGAAAGAAATTCAACCACACGTGTAGCTACGTAAGCTCACGGTTCTCAGTCTTAAATGTGTGCTATATTTGATAGATTAACTCGATCTTAACCTACCTAACTTAACAGAACCTAACGAAATTTTGCTTAACGCAACACAACTTAACTTAAAATTTTTAACCACCTGTACTACAATGAAATGAATTTTATTGTGTTACAACGGGAACACTTAAGTTAAGTTGTGTTGCGTTAAGCAAAATTTCGTTAGGTTCTTAGAAGTTAGATTCATTTGTGGGTTAAGATCGATTTAACGTATTAAATATAGCACACATTTAATACTGAGAACCGTACGATTACATAGCTACACGTGTGGTTGAATTTCATTCGGTTAGGTTAGGTTAGGTCAGATTTTGTTAGGTTAGGTTTTGTTAGGTTAGGATAGGCGAAACCTCTATGTAGGTTAAGCGGAAGGTGAATGAAACGGTACCGCAAACACAACGGGACAACACAATGAGTTAAATTGTGTTACGTGAAGTTAACTTAGGTTAGGTTAGGTCAGGTTTTTTTAGGTTAGGATAGGTTTGACCTCTTTGCAGGTTAAGCTGAAGCTGAATGAAACGGTACCGCAAACACAACGGGACAACACAATCAGTTTAATTGTGTTTCGTGACGTTAGGTCAGGTTAGATTAGGCTAGGTTAGATTTATTTCTAAGTTAGGCTCGAGTTGACCCATTCGATGTAGCACACATTTGCTACTGCCTCAGTGCATGATTTTTCGTCATTTTTTGAGGTTATGGCACAACCATGACGTGATGGGTGATTTTTGATACCGAATTTGAATTCAGCGCCCCAAAATCCATAGGAATACGTCTGTCTTGTTACCAGATCCGCACACTTTTTTTGTGTGGTTGTGTAACTCTTTAACAAAATTCATTCAATTCAATTATTTTTTTTGAAATTCTGTCCTGTTGATTTTAAAATTCATCTGCTTTATCAAAAATTAAAACCTTCTTGGATAAAAATGCAAATGTTGGATGAAAATTCCACAAATTTGTTAAAAGTCCTTGTTTTTGTTTAAGAATTTTACTGTTTAAATATAATATTCGGCATGAAAAAAAACTGAAATATTTTCTGAATAAAAATTCAACTATTTTTTGAATTTTGATTTTGGTTTTATTTAATTAAAAATGCATCTGTTTTATGTCAAATGTCATCTTTTTTGTATAAAAGTGCAACATTTTGGTTGGAAATTCAGCTGTTATACTATTTTCTTATTTGACTAGTTCGTAGAAAATTTACTTTTTGTTTTAAATTTATGTTTTGGTGTTGAAAAATGAACTAAAATCTTTTATGGATAAAGTACCACTGCAAAAAGAATTTTGTCTTTTTTTATTACAAATTCATTTGTTTTAGCACCTAATTTAATCTTTTTTTCGATAAAAATGCAACTATTTGGTAGAGAATTCATCTCTTTTGTTAAAAATGCATCCTTTATGATTGAAAAAATGTCTTTTTTATCGAGAATTCAATGTTTTTCGTAAAAACTTATTTTTTGGTTAAAAAGTTCAATTTTTAATCTTGCAGAGTAAACGGGAATCTTTTTTGGATGAAAACTCAACTCTTTTGTTGTTGAAAGGGTATTTTTTTAATTTAAAACTTCATCTGTTTTAGAAGAAAATAAATTTTTTTTTTGTATGAAAATACAACTTTTTGATTAAAAATCATTCTTCTTTGCTTGAATATTCAAATAATTTGTTTCAAAGATTTGATTGAATTACTTTGTTAAGAAATCACTTTTTTGCTAAACATTTATATTTTTAATTAAAAATTCATCTTTTTGGTTGAAAATTCAATTATTTTATTAAAAATTAATCTTTTTTATTTCTTAATTTTTTGATTGAAAATTTAACTGTGTAGTTTAAAATACTTTTTTTTTAAATTAATTTTTTTTTAAAAATGGTGCCATTTACATTTTTTAAGATTGATCTTTTTTAGTTGAAAATTAGCCATTTTTGGTAAAAAATAATTTTTCTTTTGAAATTTAATTTTTGTTGGGTAAAAATTCATCAGTTTCATGAAAAATTACTTATTTGTTGTAAATTCGTATTTTATTTGTGGTTTGAAGGTTGAATAATTTAGATAAACTTTTTTTGTATTAATTTAATTATTTTTTTATTAAAATATCATTTATGACACTTTTTCGTTGGGTATTTGTCTTTTTAGCTTGAATATTCAAATATTGTTTTAAAAATATGGTTATTTTGTTTAAAATTTAAGTATTTTGTTAAAAAGTCATCTTTTATAGCAGAAAATACATTGTTTTTCGTTTGAGATAAATTAATAAATTTGAAAACCTTAAATTTGTATATGAGCTACTGTTTTATTCCGTTAAAAAATATTATATGTTACAAGTATTACCGGATTAAAATGCTGGTATTTGAACATTAATATTTAAAATTAAAAATTAGTCAAGGAAAAAGCAGAGAATTTTGAAAAAGTACTTGGTTTCGCATTTCTCCTTAAGAGGCGCTATGAGCGATGAGAACTAACTAAATCTGAATTCACGCGTCCAAGTTTTCCGGGAGTGGGGTCTCCTTATACTACTTCGTGTTTGTACCTAAAATAATATTATATTTCGTCGTCTCGTTCTCCTAGATCATAACGTAGTCACATCCATCTGTTCATTCTGATCACAGTTTTTAAAGCTAAATTTCAAAAGCGAGTACTTTTGGCGCTTATCCACTGAGGTGGCGCCATCTGCTTCCTATGTCATTGCATTTTTCTGTGTAATTCTGGTCAAGTTGTAGATTTTATTCTCAAGTGTTTTTTATAGAAAAAATTAAATTCAGGCAGTATGCCACCTTTGGATAGGGTAGGTTCGAACGCGAACCGAAAACGAACAAGAAAACTCGATGTCCATCGAAGTTATCATCGCCAAAATCCCGAAAAGAGAATCCACTATGAGAGAGAGGTTAGATTGTCACGTGTTCGCCGTTCTCGAAATTCTTCCTCATACTCAGATTTTTCGCGAAGAGGTTACACGAGTCGCTATGCTCGCAGTCCATCTCCTGCAGAAAGATATCGCGAACATCGGCATCGTCCTCGGGAACATTGAAGAGACTATGATTGATATGATTCTCATCGTCAACTAGGTCCAACTCGTCATTATAAACCTGATCGTTATCCGAGAGAAACGACGGTTTCAAACAGTGCCAGATCTGATCGCTATCTGCGAGAAGCGACTGATCAAGATCATCAAAAATCCGATCGTTATCCGAGAGAAACGACGGAGTACTCAGACAGAGATTCTGAGTCATCTTCAGAACACTATGACGCTTCGAGTGAGTTCGAGGGCGAGGGTCCTGATGATCCAGGAATTCCACCAGAGCACGAGTTTCTAGTGGAAGGAGACGTCCAATTAAGTGAGTCTACGTTGAAAAATTTGGGAGAATCTCAGGCAAGAGAGGATTTGGTGAGTGTTAAAATTCACAATAAAATTTTTTTCACTGTGGACCTAAATTCTACAAAAGGGTTGTTCTAAAGAAGATCTCGACTTTATTCTAAAAAAGTATCCATTACCTGAAAATTTTGAGGCAATTCATGTGCCAAAACTAAACCCGGAAATTAAATTGCTTATGTCAGATTCGAGTTTGAAAAAAGAAATTTTCCAAATAGCAGCACAGGAAAATATTGGAATGGCAATTTATGCAGTTGACGCGGCTTTGACGACTATCTTTAATTCAGGAGGGAAGAAGGACGGTAATGTAGAGTCCTATCTTAGCGATGATGGTAGTATTTTATCGGAGCTGCATTACAATATCTCTATTACCAGACGCTCATTTATCACTCCGATAGCTAATAAACTGGTGAAGGATCTTGCTGAGGTTCTTCCCACGTCGTCGAAACTTTTGTTTGGAGAGGATTTTCCTGCTAGAATAAAAGCTGCTAAAGAGGTAGAAGAGTTGAGTAAGAAGCTAGAGAAACCCTC
>NC_046665.1:123875660-123876746 GCF_010883055.1 Belonocnema kinseyi | reverse complement strand
GGGGGTCAAAATGGTCGGGAAATTGCGTTACGTAATTTATGGATGGCCCCTTAGGGGTAAGTGAACATTCCGGTAGGCTTAGATTTTTTGAAAGCTTTTTGGTGGAGAATAACGAATGATGAAATCATTCTGCAGTTAGTAAGGAGTTATCAAATCCCCTTTTCATGTAAAGTAGTTTAAGATAAAAAACCTAACGTTCCTGTAAAAGAACTTATCGACAAGGGTAGTGTGCGAGAATGCCAACCCTGTAAGGGACATTTTGTTTCCTCCTATTTTCTGATTGAAAAGTCAAATGGAAAAAAGCGATTTATTTTGAATTTGAAGAAATTAAATCTCTTTATAGATCCACCTCATTTTAAATTAGAGGATCATAAAACAGTTTCGCGCCTCTTAATGTGAAACTGTTATATGTCCTCCATTGATTTAAAGGATGCTTATTTCTTAGTTCCTGTCGCAAAAGAATATAGGAAGTATTCACGGTTTCAATTTAATCTAAATTTGTACGAGTTTAATTGTTAACCCTTAGGTCTCTGCACTGTCCCGTATGTTTTTACCAAACTAATGAAGCCCGTAATCCAGGTCTTAAGAAGTCAAGGCTTTTCTATCCGTAATTTATGCAGACGACATCCTGCTAATTGCAAAATCGGAGCAATTCTGTCGATTAATTGTACCTCAAACGAGAACACTTCTAGAGTCTTGGGTTTTGTCTTGAATCTGGAAAAATCGAAGTTTATGCCTTCACAGCAGTGTCGATTTTTAGGTTTGATTTTTAATAGTAAAAAATTCACAGTAGAATAACCGAGGGAAAAAGGGAAAACATTTTGAAGTTAGCTAAAAGATTTGGATCTAAGTCAAGATGCCGTATAAGAGATTTTGCTCAGTATATTGGGGTGTTAGTATCAGTATGCCAGGGAGTTAAGTATGGGTAGTTCTATACCAAAATAATGGAACGTCATAAATACCTCGCGTTGTTGAAAACAAAATGTAATTTTGACGGTTTGATGGCAATATCAACGCATGTGAAGACAGAACTAAAGTGGTGGTCTGAGAATGTCCTTTCGGTAAATAATCCTATTAGAGTTTCAA
>NC_046665.1:123834184-123875560 GCF_010883055.1 Belonocnema kinseyi | reverse complement strand
ATGACGTGATGGGTGATTTTTGATACCGAATTTGAATTCAGCGCCCCAAAATCAATAGGAATACGTGTGTCTTGTTACCAGATCCGCACACTTTTTTTGTGTGGTTGTGTTATCTTTTAAAGTAAAAAAAACTTTTTGTTTTGTTTGAAATAAATTAATACATTTGAAAATTTTAAACTTGTGTCTGAAACACTGTTTTATTCCGCTAATAAAATATACTATGGTGAAAATATTATAAGATTATAAGATTAAAAAATTAAAATAAAATTAAAATATTGTTTAAAATCATAAATTCTTAAACTCTCTTAAATTCTCCTAAATTCTGTCATATTTTCGGAAATTTAAGAACTCTACTTTTGTCATGTTGAGCCGTTAAAAATTCTTAAAAAATGTCAAGAAAACGGTTTATTTAAAGCTTGTAAAAAAATTTCAAGAATTTTGTAAAGTTATACGAAAATGAAATACATTTTTTCAGGTTCCTGAGAAAATATAATTTTTTTATTTCGAAAAATTAATTTGAAGAGATTATTTAAAAAGATTGTAGAAAAAATCAAAAATAGTCAAAGAATCGGAAAAATTTTAAAGCAATTTTTTTAATTTTACAGAAATTAGAAGGTTTAGAAGGTCTGAACAGAAAAAAAGAAATTTTTCTTATATTCGTGTGCAAATTTTAAAACAAACGATTTCCTAAAATTTCTAAAAATAGTTTAGAAGATTTTAAAGCAAAATGTTTCAATTTGGTAAAATTACAAAATAAAAAAGAACAAAAATTGGATAAATTCAAGAAATATTTAGTAGAATTTAAAAGAATTTCGAAAGTTTTCAAGAGAATAAACAAATTTTCTTAAAATCGCTGGGAAAATTTATAAGATCGTAAGGTAATTTTTTTTAATTTGGAATGATGTTTGAAAATTTTGAGGAAAATTCGTGTCAGTTAAAAATATTTTTAGGAATTTAAGACGTTTTAAATAGATTACAAATATTTGAAAACTCGGAAAAATTTTCGAAAATGTATAAAATATTTCTTGATTCCATCCCAACTTCTAAGCGTTCCAAACATCTTTTTAAATTACTCGAATTTTTCATAATATTTCGTAAAATCCTATATTACGAAAAAAATCTCTAAAATTGTCTAGATTCTTTTTTGACAAATCTCAAATATTTCAAAATAAGCAAATTATTGGTTGAAAGATTTTTTTTTACGATTTTTCATGATTTTACGTTTTTTGAAGTTATATTGCAAGAAATTTAGATAAAAATATAATATAATGATGAAGAAATTTCTTCTTGAGATTATTATTGTTAATATTAAAAAAAAAGCATTCATAAGCATGTCAATTCTCAGAAACACTAAATCCAGAATCACTAAATCCAGATTTGACTATAGTTACATTTTTAACTAGAAAAGATAGGAAAAAGAAGGGTTTCGTAGTCTATGAAGATTTTCATTAGGGCTTTGAAACCTCCTCTTTTAATACTTCCCCACCCCTACTACCCCTACTTCCCCCAACACTTTCTTCTTCGTTTTCCTTCTATTTCCTTGATTTTTCCTCCACTACATCCATCCCTTCTCCCTTCCACAGCTAACACCCCTGTTCACCCACTTCCCTTCACAAACCATATCTCCCCTTCTTTATATATCCGCACTGGTCTTCCCCTTACTTTCTAAGCCATATTTTTCACTACTTCCCCACCCCTTATTTATCTTTCCTTCTCAAACTTCCCGTCTCCTATCATCTCCTCAATACCCCTACTTTCCCTCCCTTCATTACTCTTTGCTTCAAAAACTCCCTTCCCTTATTATCTCCAGACTATCCCTATTTACCCCTTCCTCCAAATTTCTCTTTACTCCCCATACTTCCTCATCTCTATTATTCCCTCACTCCCCTTCCTCTCACTCATCACTGTTCCATTCCACCATTCGCTTCTCATCATTTCACCTACTTCCACTCTGATCTCTTTTCCACTATACTTTCCTCTACATCCCCTCCACTCATTTACACTACTCACTATCTCCTTATTTCCGCTTTCGACAATTTCCACGATTCCCCATACCGAATTCCACCTTCTTCTCTCCCTTCATTTCACAGTACTTCCCCTACCCTCATCATTCCTTAGTACCCCTAATTTCCCTCCCCCCTCATTTTTCTTCACTTCTTAAATACCACCAACCCTATTATCCCCACTTTACCCCTACTACCCCTTTCTTCATTTCGCTTTAATTTTCAAACTTCTCATTCCCTATTATCGCCTAACTACTCCTACTTAGCCTCCCATCATTTTTCTTAACTTCCTAAACTTCTCCATTTCTATTATTCCCTCCCTCTCACTTAGCATTATTCCCCACCACCAATCCCTTTTAATAAGTTCAACTACTTCCCCTCCGATCTTTTCCCCATCCTAATTTCCTCTACTTTCCCGCCTCTCAATTACAATATTCTCTCATAATTTCCTCATCATTCCTTACTCCTAATTTCTCTTTACTTCTCAAACTTTTCTCCTCCTAATATCACCTCACTACCCCTACTTACGCTTCCCTCATTTCTCTTAACTTCCTCATTCCTATTATTCCCGTCACTATCCCAATTTACCCGCTCCCGGCCATTTCTCTTCATATCCTATACTTTCCTATCCTTATTATTCTCCCCCCCCCCGCACTTATAATATTTCCCCTCCATCATTCGTTTCACATCATTTCACCTACTTCCTCTCCGATCTTTTCCCCATCCTAATTTCCTCTACTTTCCCTCTCCTCATTTCCACTGCTCCCTATTTCCTCTTTTTCGCTTCCCAAAATTTCCTATACTTCTCTCATAATTTCTCCTACTTCCCCACCCCTCATTTCCCCTATTAAACCTTCCTTCATTTCTCCATTACTTCCCGTCCCATTATTTGCCCCCACTTCACCTCCCAGGAAAAAATTACGAAGGATGGATGGAAACCGGACTAAAGTAATCAGGGTTTCTGCCAGGGACTACGAAACCCTGAAACGGGTTCGGAAATTGAAAATTTGTGGTAGAAAATATATTTTTTATAAATAAAATCAAGTATTTTACATTTATTCATGATGAAGCTTTAGTATTTAATTATTAAAATGCAAAAGTTACTATAAAATTTTCAGTAAATGTTGCATACATTTTTCTTTTGCTAGACAAAAAAATCTTACTTGGTAGGAGAGTAGAACTAATTTATTAAAAATTAATTCAACTATTTACGGGAAAATCCATCTTTTTGGTTGAAAATCTTCATTTTTTTTTTCATCTTTTTTTTGTGTGATAATTATTTTTTTTTTTAACTGAAAAATAAAGTAGTCCATTTTGTACTGTAAAGTTAGCTTTTTTCGTTAAAAACTCAACTACTTAATTGAAAATGCATCTTATTGGTTGAAAATTAATTTTCCTTAAATTAAATTTATTAAACTGAAAGTTAATTATTTTAATTTTTAGTCAATCTATCATTTTTAGTTGAAAAATTGAGTTATTTGGTTATAAATTAGTCGTGTTTGGTAGAATATTAATCTTTTTGATGAAAAATTCGTTTCCTTTTAGTTGAGAATAAATTTTTATAACTGAAAATTTAGCGGTTCCATTGTTAATTCATAAATTTATATTTTTCAGGTAAAAATTTAACTACATATTTTGTGAAAAATTAATATTTCTTGTTAAAAATTCGTATTCTAATAGAAAATGAATCTTTGTGCTTGAAAATTTCTCTTTTTTTGTTAAAATTACGTTTTTGTTACTTTGAAAGAAGTTTTTTAAAGTTGAAAATGATCCTTTTTTACTTAGAATTTGACTATTTCATTTTTAAATGTCAATTGATATTCCTTATAAAAAACTTTTTGCTATTTCGTTAAAAATTCACGTATTTTGTTTAAAATGTGTTTGTTTTGCATAGAAAATTAATCTTCTTGGTTAAATTTTTTTTTATTGTTGCAAATTAATTTTTGTAAATGTAAATTTAATTTTCGATTGTCAATATTTAACCTTTTTAGATAAAAATTCAATTACTTGATTAAAAATTTATCTTCTTGCATGAAAATTAATTTTCTTAGAAGTGAAAAATTCATGTATTTTGTTAAAAATTTGTCTTTTTTTGGTAAGAAATTAGGTTTGATGCTTTGAAATTGTTCTTGTTGATTGCAAATTAATACTCTTAGCTGAAAATTTAAATTTTTCTGTTGAAAATTACAATAAATGGTTGAAAACTCATGTATTTTGTTAAAAATTCAACTATTTTGGTAGATAATTAATCTTCTTGGTTGAAAAATCATCGTTTTGTTTTAAAATCAAACTATTTGAATTAAAATTGCAAAGGCTTTGTTAAAAGTTCATAATTTTTTGTGAAAAATTCGAACATTTCCTTCAAAATAAAAAAATTAAAACTAATTTAAAATAAAATGTAGACTAAAATCACATCCATTGTTCATATTATTCAGTCGAAAATTTATGTAATTTGTTAAAAATTGTTTTTTATGGTAGAAAATTAATCTTCTTTATGTATTTTATTAATAATTAATTTTTCGACATAAAATTATTCTTCTTAGTTGAAAGTTCATCTCTTTGGTTGAAAATGTAATTATTTCATTGAAAATTCAACTATTTTGTTGATTGTTCATTTTCTTATCAAAAACTGATATTTTTTAATTTAAAACTACAACTATTTAGTACAGAATTTTGACAAACGAAAAAGATCAATTAAAAATTGTGGTAAAAAATTAATCTTCTTGATCAAATCAAATTTATTGTTAGCTAATCCAGAGTAATTCGATATAATTGAGAACATTGAACTTAGTTTAAGTCTAAATTCAGCCGCGTTGATTAAGTTAGATTAAACATTTTTTTTCAATTTACAAAATAATGAATCTCTCATCTGTATTCATATAGGAAAAAAAAAGAAACTAAATTAAATTGAAAAAATTTAATTTAAAAGACTGGCATAAGATTTATTAATAAATAAATAATCTTTCACTTGTATTTATATAATTTATGTAGAAAAATAATGAAATAATAACATATATAAATTTAATTGAATTAAAATAGTTTAATTTCAAAAAATTCACAAAATATTTGTGGAAAAATAATAAATCTCTCTTATGAATAATATCGGTGAAAAATAAAATATATAAATTGAATTGAATTAAAAAATTGAAATTGAAAAAATTGATATACGATTTGTTGAAAAATAATAAATCTCTCACATGTATTCATATCGGTAAAAGATAAAATATATAAATTTAATTAAATTAAAAAATTAAAGTAACATTTGTTAAAAAATGAGCAATCTCTCATATGCATTCACATAAGAGAAAAAGAAAATAAAATTAATATATTGAAATAAAAAAATTCACATAACATTTGTTGGAAAACAGTAAATCTCTTTTCTATTCATATGGAGAAGAAAATGAAATAATAAAATATCTGAATTTAATTCAATTAAAAAATAAAAATTCAAAAAATTAACAAAATATTTGTTGAAAAATAATAAATTTCTCACCTGAATTCATATCGAGAAAAGAAATGAAAAAATAACAAATGCAAATTTATTGAAATTAAAAAATTGAAATTGAAAAAATTAATATACGTCTTGTTGAAAAATAATAAATCTCTCACAAGTATTAATATCGGTCAAAAGTAAAATATATAAATTGATTTAAATTAAAAATATGCATTCATATCAGAGAAAAATTAAATTAGATTAAAAAATTGAAATGAAAAAATGCACATAACATTTGTTGAAAAATAATAAATCTCTTACCTGCATTCATATCGAGAAGAAAATTAAAAAATAAAATATACAAATTCAATTAAATAAAAAAAAATTATATAAAATTTGTTGAAAAATAATGAAAATCACCTATTTTCAAATCAAGAAATAAATTTAAAAATAAAATATATAAATTCAATTAAATTAAAGAATTAATATTTTAAAAAATCGCATAAGATTTGTTGAAAAATAATAAATCTCTCACATGTATTCATATCAATAAAAAATAAATAAAAACTTTTAATTGAATAAACAAAATGAAATTTAAAAAATTGCCATAACATTTGTTAAAAAAATAATAAATCTCTCAAATGTATCCACATCAGTAAAAAATAAAAGATTTTTAATTAAATTAAAAAATTGAAATTAAACAAATTGGCATAACATTTGTTTAAAAAATAATAAATATCTCACATGTATTTATACCAGAAAAAAATTTAATTCAATTAACAAATTGAAATTAAGTCATAAAATTGGTTGAATAATAATAAATCGCACCTGTATTCATATTTTTTTTTAATTCACAAAAGATTAGTTGAAAAATAATGAATCTCTCATATGTATTCATATCGGTGAAAAATAAATAAAAACTTTTAATTGAATAAACAAATTGAAAATTAAAAAATTGTCATAAAATTTGTCAAAAAATTTTAAATTTCTCACATGTATTCATATCAGAAAAAAATCAATTTAATTAACAAATTGAAATTTAAAAAGTTACATAAAATTTCTTGAATAATAATAAAACTCACCTGTTTTTTTATGAAGAAAAAAAATATAAATTCAATTAAATTAAATAATAAACATTTAAAAAATTCACATAACATTTATTAAAAAAAGTAAATCTCACTTGTATTCATATCAGAAAAAATGAAATTAAATTAACAAATTGAAATTTAAAAAGTCATATAAAATTTGTTGAAAAATAATAAAACTCACCTATTTTCATATCGAGAAGAAAAATAAAATAAGATATGTATGTTCAATTAAATTAAAGAATTAACATTTTAAAAAAATAAAATAAGATTTGTTAAAAAATCATTAATCTCTCACATGTATTCATATCGGTAAGAAATAAAATATATAAATTAAATTAAAAAATTGAAAAAAAAACTACATAAGATTTGTTGAAAAATAATAAAACTCACCTGTTTTCGAATCAAGAAAAAAAAATATATATAAATTCAATTAAATTAAAGAATCAACATTTTAAAAAATCACATAAAATTTGTTAAGAAATATTAAATTTCTTACATTTATTCATATCAATAAAAAAGTAAATAAAAACTTTTAATTGAATAAATCAATTGAAATTTAAAAAATTGGCATAACATTTGTTAAAAAAATATTAAATCTCTCAAATGTATTTATATCAGAAAAAAATAATAAATTTAATTAAATTAAAGAATGAACATTTAAACAATTTACATAACATTGATTAAAAAATAATAAATCTCACTTGTATTCATATCGACGAAAAAAATGAAAAAGTAAAATATACAAATTCAATAAAATAATAAAAATCACTTAAAATTTGTGGAAAAATAATAAATCTCTCACATTTATTCACATCAGTAAAAAATAAAAGACTTTTACTTAAATTAAAAAATTGAAATTAAAAAATTGGCGTAATATTTGTTTAAAAAATAATAAATCTCTCACATGTATTCATATCAGAAAAAAAATTAAATTAAATTAACAAATTGAAATTTAAAAAATCAAAAAATTTGTTGAATAATAATAAATCGCACCTGTATTCATATTTCTTTTTTTTTAATTTACAAAAGATTAGTTGAAAAATAATGAATCTCTCATATGTATTCATATCGGTGAAAAATAAAATAAATTAATTGAATTAAATTAGAAATTGAAATAAAAAAATTCACATAAAATTGGTTGAAAAATAATAAAACTCACCTGTTTTCATATCGAGAAGAAAAATGAAAATAAAATTAACAAATTAGAATTTTTTTAAAATGCATATAAGATTTGTTGAAAAATAATAAATCTCTCACCTCTATCCAAATCGAGAAAAAAATGAAAAAATAAAATATACAGATTCGATTAAATTAAAAAATTGACACAAGATTTATTTTTTTAAAACTCGCATGTATTTATACTAGAAAAAAAATTCTAAATTTAATTAACAAATTTCAATTTAAAAAATGCACATACAATTTTTGAGTAATAATAAATCCCACCTATATTCATTTCGAAAAAAAATGAAAATATAAAAAATATTAATTGAAATAAATAAAAAAATTATAATAAAAAAAATTCACAAAAGATTTAAAAAAAAAAAATAAATCTCTTACACGTATTCATATCGGTAAAAA
Organism: Belonocnema kinseyi; assembly: GCF_010883055.1. Taxonomy (NCBI): domain Eukaryota; kingdom Metazoa; phylum Arthropoda; class Insecta; order Hymenoptera; family Cynipidae; genus Belonocnema; species Belonocnema kinseyi. The sequence goes on along the minus strand of NC_046665.1, from coordinate 123,867,458 downwards.
ATAAAATATATTAATTAAATTAAAATTAAAAAAATTAACATAAGATTTAGTTAAAAATAATAATAAATCTCTCATCTGTATTGCTATCGGTAAAAAATATAATATATAAATTAAATTGAAAAATTACAATAAAAAAAATATTAATGAGATTTATTTTAAAATAATAATAAATTTCTTACCTGTAATCCTATCGGAAGTCCTTGTTTATTGAGTCCTAGTGGGCAAGCCGTGGCAGGCAATCCCAGGACATTTATAATTGCCGTATAAGAAAAATTAAAAGGCTTTATAAATGGCTCATGATGTAAGGGGGCAGCTGTCGGATGAGTTGGATATAAAAAAATTCCATCCTCTCCAAGAAAATCCTTAAAAAAATATTATAACAAAACTAATTCGTTCGTATAAATAATCGATAAATTTGTTTTATGCGAATTAATTATTTCCCGAGAGAGGAATTGAGAGCGTAAATAAATCAGGGTGTCTACTCAAATCCTGGAAAAAATTTCTTGACAATTCCAGGCTTTTTCGAGATATAATTTTCCAATTTTTTAAATTTTTCCATAAAAATATTTCGCACGTTTTAAAATAATCGACTTTAAATATATATACAGATTCGTGAGATTATTATACATTTTTTTAAAAGTTTCTAACGATTCAATTAACGACGACTGAAAAATCTCGAAAAATTAAATTCCCGACACTGTAAAATTCCCGAATAATGAAACTGTCGAAAAATAAAAATACCGAAAAATAAAAATACGGAAAATTCCCGAATATCAAAATTCGCTAATAATAAAATTGCCGAAAAATACAAGTACCGAAATGGAAAATTCCCGAATAATAAAATATCCGAATTGAAAAATTACTGAAATTAAACAATCACAATTTTTTTATAAATATGATTTAATTATTAAAACTATAATAATAAAATATTAATTTTATGGGACGACTGAAAAATCCCCAAAAATCAAATTTCCAAATAATAAAATTGCCGAAAAATAAAAAATATCGAATTGGAAAATTCCCGAACATTAAAATTCGCAAATAATAAAATTTTCAAAAAATAAAAATGCCGAATTGAAATAATCGCGAATAGCAAAATCCTAGAATAATAAAATTGCCGTATTATAAAATTCTCGAACTTGAAAATTCCCGAATAACAAAATTCACGACAGTTTATAATATTACCAAATTGCAAAATTCCCGAATTGTAAAATTCAAGAAATAAAACCATTAAAATTTGTTATAAATATATTTGATTGTTTACAGTGTATAAATTCAGCAAATTATTAGCTGCAAGCTAAATTTTCAATTTTTAAGTTGAAATTTTGATTTTTTGTCAACTTCTAAATTTGATCAAATTTGCCGCTCGAACCAAAAAAATTCACTATCTATTTTGGGAAGACTGAAAAATCCCGAAAAATAAAATTCCCGACACTGTAAAATTCCCGAATTAGAAAATTCTCGATTAATCAAATTCGCGAATAATAAAATTTTCGAAAAATAAAAATAGCGATATGGAAAATTCCCAAATAATAAAATACACGCATAATAAAATTACCGAAAAATAAAAATACCGAATTGGAAAATTGCCGAAAAATAAAATTCACCAATAATAAAATTTCCGAAAAATAAAAATACCGAATTGGAAAATTCCCGAATAATAAAATTTTCGAATAGTACAATTTCAGAATTATAAAATTCCCGAATAATAAAATTCTCGACAGTTTATAATATTACCGAATTGGAAAATTCCCGAATATTAAAATTGGCGACAGTTTATAATATTACCGAATTGGAAAATTCCCGAATAATAAAATTCGCGACAAAAAATTGCCGATTTATAAAATATCCGAATTGGAAAATTCCCGAATTTTAACAATTAGAATTTTTTATAAATATATTTCATTGATTACAAATACAACAATAAGACATTATTTTTAACATTTAAAATTTCGAAGTCTGTTTCTTGAATTTAAAATTGGAATAATTTTAAATTTATATTTTAAAATTTAAATTCAAATTTATTTATAATGTTAAATTTTCTACGTAGCTTGTAACGTTTTTCAAACAGAATCGAAATATAAATTTATATATATTAATTTAAAATTTTATTTTTGCGAACGTTTTTCGTATTTTTTCCAATACTGTGAACATTAAAAAGATATGCGTTACCTAGAAATATTTTATTTAAAATTATTGCTATTTTTAAATCCAAAAATAAGCTTCAAAATTTTAAATGTTAAAAATAATTTTTGAAACTAATATTTTATTGTTGTATTTGTAATCAATAAAATATATTTATCAAAAATTCTAATTGTTAAAATTCGGGAATTTTCCAATTCAGATATTTTATAAATCGGCAATTTTCTGTCGGGAATTTTATTATTCGGAATTTTCCAATTTGGTAATATTATAAACTGTCGGGAACTTTAATATTCGCGAATTTTCCAATTCGGTAATATTATAAACTGTCGTAAATTTTATTATTCGGAATATTCCAATTCGGGAATTTTTTAATTCGGAAATTTTATTATTCGAGAATTTTATTATTCGGGAATTTTCCAATTCGGTATTTTTATTTTTCGGCAATTTTATTATTGGCGAATTTTATTTTTCGGCAAATTTGTCAATTCGATATGTTTATTTTTCGCTAATTTTATTATTCGTGTATTTTATTATTTGGGAATTTTCCATATCGGTATTTATATTTTTCGGTAATTTTATTATTCGCGAATTTGATTATTCGGGAATTTTCTAATTCGAGAATTTTACTGTGTCGGGAATTTTATTTTTCGGGATTTTTCAGTCGTCCCTCTAGCGATTCAATTAACGACGACTGAAAAATCCCGAAAAATTAAATTCCCGAATAATAAAACTGTCGAAAAATAAAAATACCGAAAACTAAAAATACGGAATTGGAAAATTCCCGAATATTAAAATTCGCTAATAATAAAATTGCCCAAAAATACAAATACCGCATTGGAAAATTCCCGAATAACAAAATTCTAGAATAATAAAATTCCCGAATAATAAAACTCCCAACAGAAAATTGCCGAATTATAAAATATCCAAATTGAAAAATTACCGAAATTAAACAATCACAATTTTTTTATAAATATGCTTTAATGATTAAAACTATAATAATAAAATATTACTTTTACGGGACGACTGAAGAATCCCAAAAAATAAAATTCCCAACACTGTAAAATTCCCCAATAATAAAATTGCCGAAAAGTAAATAATATCGAATTGGATAATTCCCGAATATTAAAATTCGCAAATAATAAAATTTCCAAAAAATAAAAATACCGAAATGAAAATTTCCGAATAATAAAATTCACGACAGTTTATAATATTGGAAAATTTCCGAAGAATAAAATACCCGTCCGAAAATTGCCGAATTATAAAATATCCGAATTGGAAAATTCCCGAATGGTAAAATTCAAGAAATAAAACCATTAAAATTTGTTATAAATATATGTGATTGATTGCAGTCTATAAATTCAGCAACTTATTAATTGCAAGCTAAATTTTCATTTTTGACGTTGAAATTTGGATTTTTTGCCAGTTTCTAAATTTGACCAAATTTGCACCTCGAACCAAAAAAATTCTCTATTTTCAGCGTACCTTATTACATTTTTTAAACAAAAACATATAAATTTAAAATTCGATTTTTGCGAACGCTTTTTGTATTTTTTCGAATTCTATGCAGATTAAAAAAATGCATCACACAGAAATATTTTATTTAAAACTATTAATATTTCAAATTCAAACTATTTTCGAAATTTAAAAAATGTAAAATAATTGAAAAAAATTTATTATTTTATTTGTAATCAATAAAATATATTTATACAAAAATGTTAATTTTTTAATTTCTTGAATTTTACAATTTGGGAATTTTTGCAATTCGGATATTTTATATTTCGGCAATTTTCTGTCGGGTGTTTTATCATTTGGAAATTTTCCAATTCGGTAATATTATAAACTGTCATAAATTTTATTATTCGGGGATTTTATAATTCGGTAATTTTATTATTCGAAAATTTTCCAAATTGGTATTTTTATTTTTCGGTAATTATGTAATTCCCTATTTTTAATATTCGGGAATTTTCTAATTCGATATTTTTATTTTTCTGCAATTTTATTATTCGGGAATTTTCTAATTTGGAAAGTTTACACTGTCGGGAATTTTATTTGTCGGTTTTTTTCAGTCCTCCGACTTTTACAAATTATTTTTAATTTTTAATTTCGAGAATTTTCCAATTCGGTAATTTTCCAATTAGGATATTTCATAAGCCGGTAATTTTCTGTCGGGGATTTTATTATTCGGAAATTTTCCAATTCGGTAATATTATTAACTGTCGTGAATTTTACCGTTCGGAAATTTTTCATTTTAAGAATTTTATTATTCGAGAATTTTAATATTCGGGAATTTCATTATTCGACAATTTTATTATTCGGGGAATTTTACTGTGTCGGAAATTTTATTACTTAATTAAATAATAATAATAACATAATTAGTAAATTCCTTAATTTTTCAAGTGCATAAAATATGACTTTTTAACTAAAATTATGAATATTTAACTGAAATACTTAAATTTTTAACCGAAAAGATGAATTTTCAAACAAAAATATTATTATTATATACGGGTTGCAAAAAAAAAGTATTTGTCGTTTTTGTCAAAATTTTGTCGTTAGATTCTTGGTTTTATTTTCAGGAATTCTTTACTTTAGCAAAAATTCACGAAAAAAGAGAAATATTCAATCAAATAAATGAATTTTAAATTAAAAAATATGAATTGATAACCATAAATGAAATAGTTAAATTTACAGTTTAAAAAATTGATTTTCCACACATAAAAACCAATTTTAAACCATAATAATGAATTTCATCTAAAATGAAAAAGTTTCAACGAAAATGATTATTTTTTTACTTGCAAAATCTAGAATTTTAAATTGGAAAAAAGTTTTTATTTTTAAAGATTCACAATTTGAATTTTTACAATTAAAAAAAAATTTGAAACATTTAGAGTTCAAAGGTATGTAATTTTAAAGATTTACAATTGGAAATAAGAATCTCTAAATTTGAAGATTTTGAAGATCAAAAATCAAGTTTAAATAATCGAAATTAATGAAATTTCGATTTTAAATCATCAAAATGATGGAATTTATAATTGTCAAATTTAAAATTTGCACAAATTTCAATTTTAAGCTTTTAAAATCAATAAATCTTTAATTTGAAACTTTAAAAATAAAAAATTCGTCAATTTTCAACTAAAATTATGAATATTCGCCAAAAAAAATAATTTAACTTTTAATAACGAAGTAGAATTTTTAACCCAAAAGGCTTAAATTTTAACCAAGAATATTAGTTTTCTATCAAAAAGGCAAATTTTAAATAAAATACATGAATTTTCAACCAGAAAAGATCAATTTTGAAATACAAATTTTCAACCAAAAATGGAATAGTTACATTTTTAATTAAACGAGTTAATTTTCAACCACAGAAACAAATTTTTATAAAAATAATTCAATTTTCAACGAAAGAGACGGATATTTAACTAAAATGATAAATCTTCAACTAAAAAGAAATGATTTTTAACAAAGTAGTCCAACTTCCAACAAAGTAGTAGAATGTTCAATAAATTTTGAAGTTTTTTCTTTATAATTCAATTCTTAAGATTAACGATTTAAAATTCTACAATTAAAAAAATGGAAACTTTAGAATTTTAGAGATTTTTAAATAAAAATTCTTAAATTAAAAGATAGAAACATAATCTCAAAATAAAAAATAAATAATAAAAGCTTCATTACGAAATAATTTCACACTGCAAACGGAACTTATTGTCTGCGAACATTTGTAGATTATTATCATTATTAATAATATTTTAAAAAATTGAAATCTTCACTCTAAATTCTTAATAAAGTTGCCTGTTGAAAAATTAAAAAATTTGTTGTTGAAATAATTCAATTTTTAAGATTTATAATTTTTTGAAACTCCTGAATATAAGAGATTCTGAAATAAAAATTCTTAAATTTTGGTGATTTTAAAATTATTTATTAGAAATTATTAAATAGAAAACTAATCTAAAAATAAAGATTGAATGATCTTTAAAAATAAGAAAAAAATTCTACGAAGCAAAATTTATGCCTAAAAAACTAAATGATTTATAAAAAATGAATAAATTTAAAATTTGACCAAAAATATATTTAAAAATTTGAAAAAACTCCCAATTTTACGTGATCTTTACATAACTTATAGAAAAAATTCTACTGAAAAGAATTTACACAGACAAAAGAAAATAATAAGATATAAAAAAATTTTTAATCAGAAGAAAACTTTTGGCCGTAATGTTCTATACAATCATCTAAATAAGGACATTTTTTGTAATATTCCGAATTAAAAAAGTCATCATTATAAAAAAAATTGTGAATAATAAAGCTGCAAACTCCAAAATTTTGGCGGTAAAATTACAGAAGGGAATTAAATTCAAAAAATTGTTTCAATTCGAAAAAGCTTTAATTGGTAATTTATTCATTTATTTTTGCATATTTAATTATTTCAAATGTTTTGAATTTAATTCGCTTCTGTAATGGTACCGTCAAAATCTGAGAATTTTCAGCTTTATCATTTACAATTTTTTTTAATTATGATTTTTTTAATTTGGAATATTAAAAAAAATATTTCCATTTTTATATTTAATCAGGTTTTATTAATCATTTCATTTTATAAAAGTTTTGGTTGGTTAAATTTTTTATTACTTGTGAAGATCACGTATAACTGGGAGTTAAATTTTTTTTTAAATTTTCGGTTTTTTTTTTTCAAAATGTTTTATTACTTCTTCTATAACATAATTTAGAAATTCATGATAACAATTCTTAAATCTTGATGATTTAAAAATCATCTAAATAAAATCAATAAACAAAAAATTCTACTACACAAAATTTCTACCTAAAAAACAAAGTGATTTGTAAAAAAGTCTATAAATTTAAAATTTGAAAAGAACTATATTTCAAATTTTGAAAAAACTCCCGGTTTTACGGCTGAATTCTACTACGATCAAATTTTTTCAAAATTTTTAATTTTTTTATAACTTATTCTGTTTTTTTTAGTGGATTTTTTGTTAGTATATGTGCAGATCACGTATAATCGAGAGTTTCTTTCCAAATTTTTAAATATACTTTTTTCGATTTTTAAATTTATTCATTTTTTGTAAATCGCTTTTTTTATTAGAAATTTTTTTTAGTAGAATTTTTTGTTTATTACTGGTGAAGATCACGTATAACTGGGAGTTTTTTTTTATTTAAAATTTATTAATTATTTTTGAAAATATTTTCTAATTTTTTTTTTTTTATTTTATTTTTTAATATATTTTTCCTCACTTATATTTTTTGTTTTGTATTAGAAAATTTGTTTTCGTAAAAATTTATTAATTCTATAACATATTTTTCGAAATTCATTATAAAAATTCTTAAATTGTGATGATTTAAAAATCATGCAAACAAAATTAAAAAACAAAAAATCTACTAAACAAATTTCTAATTAAAAAATTAAATAATTCATAAAAAATGAATAAATTTAAAATTTGAAAAAAACTATATTTAAAATTTTGAAAAAACGCCCGGTTTCACGTGATCTTCACATATCCTAGAAAAAAAATTTTACTACGGCCGGAAGTTTTTTTTTAACATTTTTAAATTTTGTTATAACTTATTTAGTTTTTTTTTGTATTCATTTTTTAGTGGCATTTTTTCTTAGTATATGTGAAGATCACATATAACAGAGTTTTTTTTCAAAATTTTAAATATACTTTTTTCGATTTTTAAATTTGTTCATTTTTTTAAAATCATATTTTTGTTTGTAGAAATTTTGTTTAGTAGCATTTTTTTATTATTACCTTTGAAGATCACGTATAACTGGTAGTTTTGTTTTAATTTTAATTTTAATTATTGGTTTTTAAAATATTTTATTTTTTATAATGCTTTAATATATTTTTCATCATTTAAATTTTTTGTTCCGTAAATGTAAATATTTGTTCGTCAAAATTTATTACTTCTATTACATATTTTAAAAGTTCATGACAAAAATTCTTAAATTTTGATGAATTAAAAATCATGTACACAAAATTAATAAACAAAAAATTCTACTAAACAAAATTTCTACCTAAAAAACTAAATGATTTATAAAAAAAGTTAATAAATTTAAAATTAGAAAAAAAATTATATTTGAAATACGGCCGGGAGTTTTTTCAAATTATAAAAATTGTTTTATAACTTATTTAGTTTTTTGTAAAAATTTTGTTTAGTAGAATTTTTTGTTTATTACTTGTGAAGATTACGCATAACCGCGAGTTTTTTTAATTAGAAATTTATTAATCAGTTTTTAAAATGTTTTTTAATTTGTTCATTTTTATTATGTTTTAATATATTTTTCCTCAATTAAATTGTTTGTTTTGTATCAGTAAATTTGTTTACGTAAAATGTTATGACCTTTGTAGCTTTCTTATTCTTCTATTACATATTTTTAAAATTCATGAGAAGAATTTTGAAATTTTTATGATTTGAAAATCATGTATACAAAATTAATAAACAAAAAATCAATCTTAACATAAAAAATAAACACTCGTATCTGAGCATAATCAACAATATTAAAAAAAAAATTTTTTTTAAACTCACCCTAAATTCTTGATAAAGTTCCCTGCTTTCCTGAACAAGTTTAGTTTGTTCTTCAGTTCCAATCTTAATTTGAAATCTCTCAAAAGCTGCAGTTAATAAAGCAATCAAAGTGTGATTGCTCATGAAAAGTGTCCACTTGACCAACTCGAGCCAGACATTAATTTGTCCATTGCGATTGGACAATTCGTAGGAAAAATCGTGGCCTTCTTCGCATGCCATATTCGCCAACCAATAGGCTAAACTTTTTTTCATCCTTCTAATTTGTAATTTTGTAGCTTTAATGTTGTGAGCTTTTTCAAGATAGTGCACAACCTTTCTCAAAGATTCTTTTATCTCACGATCTACGGGAGATACTAAATATTGTCCACCATCATCTTCCATATAGTAGAACTGTACGAGGAAAAATAAACCAGAACCGTGTTAAATTGGAATGCATAATATTGCGCAATATGCTCGACTGAGTACTTGCGCACTGCGTGTCTTAAAAAAAATCTCGAACTTTTCCAGGGTTTTCAGAATAAACATAAATAGAAAGAGTTACATTTTTAGTATTTGAAAAGTATTCTATTATATATGAAAAAACATGAAAAGTATGAAATTTGATACAAAAGCTGAGAACTGAACTTTTTTTATTAAAAATTCAACTCTTCGATTAAATGCTGAACTTTTTTATTCAATATTCAATTTTTTAAGATTAATCATTTTAGTGAAAAATTCATCCTTTTTATTAAAAATTTAAATATTTTGCTAAAAATGTCTTGTTCCTTTGTTAAGAACATTTTCAATAGATATTAAACTTTTTTTTTAAATTACACCATTACACTATTACTATTACACTATTCCAAAAAAATTTTTAACATTACATACTTTCAAAACATAAATATTGAAAATTAAATAATTTGAAATTCTTTATTTTTAAAAGTCATTAATTTTCAATAGTAACTTTTAAAAAGTGAAAAATTTTTTATTGTAAATTTTAAAGATGAGGGAATTTTTTATATTTTAAATTGAAAAATTAAAGATTATCCAAGTTTTAAGTTTTCCAATTAAATTTTTTGTATATTTCTTACATTAGAGTGACAATTTCTTTAATTTGGATAGTTGAGACTTGAAAACTTGATTTTTCAATTTTATTTTCATTCGAAATTTCTTGAATTTGAAAGAATTAGAATTGAAAACGTAAATTTTATTTATATATCTTTAAAATTCGAATATTTTCAAGTGTAGTAATTTTTTAAAATTGTAAACATTAAAATTGTAAATTTTGAACAATAAAAACTTTTTATTTTTACAATTTAAAATTCAAAAATTTAAGGTTTGCAATTTAAATTTTTATTAATTCGATGTTTTACAGTCTAAATTTTTCAATTTGGATGACTTAGAATGGAAAACTTGACTTCTGATTTTCAAATAATTGAAATTAAAAAAAAAAAGATTCATGAATTCCTCAAATTCAAGTTTTTAAATGTGACTCTTTAAAATTGTAGAACTTTAAATTGTAAATTTTGTAAATTGAATTATTTTTAAAAAGTGTTCAAAATTCAACAAATTTTAATTTTAACTCTTCATAATTGCAAAACTTTGAATTACTAATCTTTCAAACTGAAGAGTTTTTAATTGTTTAAATTTTCAAGTCAAAATTGTGAAATTTTAAGTTTTACACTTCGAAACTCTAGAATTTAATTTACATTCGAAATTTCTTTAATTTAAAAGGTTTAGATTTGAAAACGTACTCTTGATTTATTTATCTTTAAAATTCAAATATTTTAAATTATTGCAACTTTTCGAAATTTCAAAACTTTAAATTGCAAATATTCAAAAATAGTTAAATATTAATTATTTTGGTTGGATTTTTTTAAAATTAATACAACTGGAAATTTAAATATTTGGCTTTTGATTAAGAAGTGTTATTTTTTAATCCAACACTTTTTTTTTTATTTCTCGGTTGAATTTTGAACCCGAAAATATAATTTTATTTTTATGAAAAAATTAATTGCAACCAAAGAAATGAAATTTTAATTAAATAAGAAATTTTTACAATCGAAAACGGAAGAGGCAAATCTTTACTTTAAAAAAATAATTATCCACCGGAACAAATTTTCAAACAAAAAAAGTTTAAATTTTACTTATCCTGTACAGAGAGAAATAAAATATGTAGATTTTCAAACCAAAAACATAAATTTTATACAAAACAGTTGAATTTTCAACAAGATGTTAATTTTCAACTAAACGCATGAATTTTCATTAAAAATGATGAATTTTGAAACAAACAAATAAATTTTTAAGAAATTGATTTAACTTTCGACAAATTTTTTTTTATATTTTCAATAAAAAATAGTTCAGGCCGGAAATGGGAATTTCTAAGAAAAAAGTTAACTTTCAACAAAACTGTTGAATTTGCTAACAAATTGGTCAATTTTTGAAACAAAACAATGCCAAAAAAATTAAAAAACGAATTTTGTACCAAAAAAATTGAAATTTTAATTCAGAAATATGAATGTCTAACAAAAAAGTTAATTTTTAAACAAACTGTTGAATTTTTCAGATAAAAAAGAAAACAAGAAATTTGTTAAAAAAATTAGAATTTGAAATTCAGAAATTTGAATTCTTGACAAAAAAGTAAATTTTCAACCAAAGTGTTGAATTTTCAAGTAAAAAAAACGAGAAATTCTGTACAAAAAATTTTTATTTTAAATTCAGAAATTTGAATTCTTAACAAAAAAATTAATTTTCAACCACACTGTTGTTTTTTCGAGGCAAAAAACAAGAAATTTGATACAAAAAAATGTTAAGTTTGAATTCTTAACAAAAAAGTTAATTTTCAACCAAACTGTTGAATTTTCGAGTCCAAAGAAAAAACGAATTTTGTACAAAAAAAATTTAATTTGCAATTCAGAAATTTGAATTTTCAACCAAAAGGTTAATTTCCAATCAAATTATTGAATTTTATGTTAAACCAATAAATTTTAAAAGAAAAAAGAGGAATTTTCAAAAAAAGTTCATTTTTCAAACTAAAGTTGAAAATATGACTCATACAAAACAATTCAATTTTCAACCTGGAAATATTATTTTTTGACCAAAAAGTTAATTTTCAACGAATCATGAATAATGAATTTTTAACCACAAAAAATTTTATAAAAATGAATTTCAACTTTCGACTAAGTAGTAGGATATAAGATGCATTTTTAACCAAATAATTAAACTTTCAAGCAAAAAAAAAAAAAGAATCTTCAACTAATAAAGTGAATTTTTATGAAGGCAGTTTAAGTTTCAACAAATTAGTTTATTTTTCAACCAAGAATATTGATTTTATAGTCAAAAATACGAGTTTTTAACAAAATAGATTAATTTTTAAACCAGATTTTCCAGAATTTTTACGCCAAAAAGACGAATTTCCTACAAAACAGTTCAATTTTCAACCCGATAATATGAATTTTCAGCGAAAAAGTTAAATTATGACTAGTCAACAAAATTTTTTTTACAATATTAGATAAATATTCAGAAAAGCTGTTGATTAACTTTCTACAAAAGAGATGCATTTTCAACTAAAATGATTATTCTTCAACAAAAAACTGCATTTTAAAGAAAATAATTCAACAGGCGATCAAATAGTTCAGTTTTCAACCAAATAGTTGAATTTTAAACTAAAAAAGCTACGTTTGTAACCAAAAACTGAATAGTTAAATTTTCAGTTAAAACACTAATTTTCAACAAAAAATTTAACAAATTTTCAGAAAAAAGATACATTTTCAGGCATAGAAGATAAATGTTCAGTTGAAAAAGAATAACTTTCAACAAGAAGAAAATTATTGTTAACAAATTAGTTAAATTTGTACTAAAAATTTGTTTGTCAATCAAAGAGATGAATTTTAAACAAGAAAAGTTACATTTTTCGCCAAAAAAGATCAATTTAAAACAAAATAGTTAGATTTTTAAATAAAAAATTATTTTTCCACCAAAAATATAATTGCTTAAACAAAAAACAGGTGTTTTTAAAAAAATAGAATTAGTTTCAGGGTTATCTGAACCATTTTCAATTGGAATGCATAATATTGCGCAATATAATCGATTGAGTACTCACGCACTGCGACCCTTCTATGGGAACTACATTAAATCAGTGCCTAGTGTGTCTTCAAAAAAATCTAAGACTTTTCCAGGTTTTCCAGGATAAACAAAAATAAAAAGACATAAATTTTCAGTAACAAAAACGTAATTTCGAGCCCAAAAAACAGAATTTTTATTAAAAAAGTTCATTTTGAACCAAGCAGTTGAATTTTCTCACATAATAGTGAATTTTCAAACCCAAAAAATAAATTTGATACAAAACATTTTGAGATAAAAGTATTTCAAAATATTGTATTATATATAAAATGTATGGTATTTGAAACTAAAGTTAAAAATTAAACTTTCTTATTAGAAACTCAACTCCTCGATTAAATGTTGAACTCTTTCATTTAAAATTAAATTGTTTAAGATTAATCATTTTAGTTGAAAATTCAAGTATTTTGATAAAAATTTCTTGTTCCTTTGTTAAAAATTAATTGATTCCCTAATTGGAAAATTTTAAATTGTAAATTATTAAAATTATTAATTGTAAATCTTCAATATTAAACTATTCCAAAGAAAGTAGAAAATATTAGATACCTTCCAAATATAAATATTTGAAATTGAATATTTTGCAATTCTATATTTTCAAAATTCAACCATTTTCAATTGAAACTTTGAAAAATTGCAAAACTTTGAATTTTAAATCTTAAAAATTGAAGAATTTTTTATTTCAAATCAAGAATTAAAGATAATACCAGTTTTAAGTTTTACAATCAGTTTTGTAATTTTGAATCTTTACAGTAGAAATTTCTGTACTTTGGATGAATTAGACTTGAAAATTTTATTTTTGATCTTCCAATCATCCAAATATAAGAATTTTTATTTTCAATTATAAATATTAAAAATTGAATTATTCAAAAAGATAATTAAGTTACAAATAACAGTTCTAAAATTTATTTTATATTTCATATTTCTTCAATTTCAAAGACGTAGAATTAAAAATTTGACTTTTATTTATTTATATATATATTTTAAATTCAAGTATTTTCAAATATAGTTTTTTTTTAATTGTAAAGATTACAATTGTCAATCCTTAAAAATAAAAACTTTTTTTTTACAATTTAAAGTCCCAAAATTTAAATTTTGCAATTAAAAAAGTTATAATTTTGATTTTTTATAGTCTAAATTTTTTAATTGGATGCTTTAAAATTGAAAACTTGACTTTTGATTTTCAAATTATCAGAATTAAAAAAATTTTATTTATGAATCTCTAAAAGTCAAGTTACTAAATGTGGCCCTTAAAAATGGTAAAACTTTGAATTTTTAATCTTAAAAATTGAATTATAAAAAAAACAGTTCAAAATTAAACAATTTTCAATTGTAACTCTTCAAACTTTCAGAACTTTGAATTGTTGATCTTTCAAACTGAAGAGTTTTTAATTGTTTAAATTTAGAATTCAAAATCATGAAATTTTGAGTTTTACAATTCAAAATTCTAGAATTTAATTGACATTTTACATTTCTATAATTTAAAAGAACTTGAATTGAAAAAGTAACTTTTATTTATATGTCTTCAAACTTTAAATATTATTAATTATAGTAATTTTTTCAATTGTCAAAATTAAAATTGTCAATCTTTAAAAATCAAAACTATTTTTTACAATTTAAAATTCAAAATTTTAAGGTTTGCTTTAAAAATTTTATAATTTCGATGTTTTAAAATCTAAAATTTCCAATTTGGATAATTTAGATTTGAAAACATGACTTCTGATTATCAAATCATAAAATTAGAAAAAAAAAGTTATTCATGAATCTTGAAAATTCAAGTTTTTAAATGTGACTTCAAAATTGTAGAAAATTGAATTGTAAATCTTGAAAATGGAACAAGTAAAAAAAAAAAATTGAACAATTTTCAATTGTAACTCCTCAAAATTGCATAACTTTGAAATGTTAATCTTTCAAATTGAAGAGTTTGTAATTGTTTAAACTTAGAATTCAAAATCATGAAATTTTAAGTTTTAGAATTCAAAATTCTATAATTTAATTTACATTCTATATATCTATAATTTGAAAGACTGGTTGAATGTCAATCTATTAACTCAATTATTTTGTTAAGAAGCCATCTTTTATGGTAGAAAGGACATTTTTTGGTTGAAATAAATTAATAAATTTGAAAATTTTTAATTTGTATATCAAATACTGTTTCATTCCGTCTATAAAATATATAGATGCGTAAATATTTTAAAAAGTATAGACGATTTCGTCGGTGTCTGTGTTTTGCGTCCTAAGTCGGCACCGAACAGACGGTCCTGAGTCGGCACCAAACAAGCGGTCCTGAGTCGGCACTTTTTTTTTTGCTTTTATTATTATTTGTGTTTTATTTTATTGTGTCTCAATTCCATTTCATTCTTCTCTTATAGTTAGTTCTTTTTATTTTCATTATTCTACATATTTTTTTCATTGTAAATGTTTAAAATTTTTTTATTTACTCCTAAAACTCACGAAAACTACCGTCTTTCTTGCATTTGAGCGGAAAAAAATTATGTGCCGACTTAGGACGAGAGGGGTCATAGCCCAAATCGCAGTATTACCTGCTATTGATTGTGAATCCCTTTGTATTCACAATGCTCATTCATAGAATGTCTATATATTACTCTAATTTCTATGAATTTAAATTGATGGAACTATTAATGCTTTTAATTTGACATAAAATAATTTTACCATATAAAGATTCTAAAGAAATTGAGTTTCACAAACACAGAATTTGAAATTTATAAAATTTACACGCTACTAATTAAAAAGTTGGCCAATCTTACTATCTTACATATTATTCAATTTTTTTTAACGTGTTCAGTTTAAAATTCATGGACTTTATTAATTTGAGTTTCAAAGTATTGTTTAACTAGTACTAGTTTGATTCAATGTACATATTAATATAAGAATTATGTTTAATCACGAAAATAATTAAATATTAAAATATTAAATATAACCAAATATTTTATAAACAAATATAAATTTTTTGCAGTTATACATAGAAAAATTCGGTTTCTAAATTAAAATAGGAATGAATAATAGCACTGCGTATTAGGATTCACTCTGTGAAAATTCCTGGAATATTTTATAATTAATACAATTTTATTATCATTTGTGACTGACTGAGACATTAAACTTAATCTCAAGCTATTTGAACGGAAGAAACGAATTCCTTGTACTTGAATTTCTAAAATTTTTAATTTATTCATCTAATTTGTTTCTAAAACTAGAAATTGTTATATTTTACGCCATTTTATGATAATTTATTTGTTCAACTAAAAATAGTTGACATTTTAGGCAAGAAAATATTGTTAATTCAAATCAAAAGCAGCTGGATAGAATAAAAAAAAGCAATTTTTCATAAAAAAAGTTAAATCCTCACTCAAAGCAGATGAATCTTCAACCAAAAAGTGATTTGCCTTTTCTTCCTTTTCAGCCGTTCAATATGCTTAAACAGTTTCAAAATTTGATTTCAAGATCTTCGAAATCTTAAATTTTGCTGAAAATGTTATGGAATGTTTTTTAATTCGTTATCATTTTTTAAATTCTTTTTAAAATTCTTAACATTTCCTTTTTATATAATTCGAGTTTGCCATAAAACTTTTAATAAATCCTGCAAAATTAAAATAAGCTGTTAAAATCTTCCATATTATTTTCGGAAAATTTTGGAAATATTTTTAAATCTTACTAAATATATTCTTAAAATTAATTTTTAAAAATAATCTTTTTTAACTTTCCAAATTTAAAATGAATATCGGTAAATTGCAAAATAAATAAACTATAATTTGGATAAATTGTACAGACCGAATGTTAAAAAAAAATCATGCTCTAAGTTTCAATGCTCTAAATTGAACAATGAAACAAACAATCTGGAATTTTTTTAAAATTATATCATTTTAAGTAATTTTCATTGAAAAGCATTAAAACTTAAAAGATTACATTTTTTTCATGAATACTTTTCAAATTAGAAGTTAAATCCTTTTTATTTGGAGTTGCCACATATCAATCATTGTTCAATAGTTATTTATAAATAAAAATTTGCTTTGAAATCTTATTACATATTCATTTAACATTATTTTTTTTTAATGAAAAATCATTAAAAAATTGTACAGGAATCTTAAGTATATTTTTTTATTATCTGAAAAGTTTAAAAATCATTTCAAAATGTCAAAATCTTATTTCAAGATCTTTAAAAATATATATTTTGTTAAACTTTTTAAATTAGTTTTGAATCTCTTAAAAACTTCTTAATATCTTTAAACCTGATCGATTTTTTTATAAAGTGATAATTGTTCAATTTTCATTTATTCTTCCAAACTGGTTTTTGGTTTGAAACTCTTTTTAGGAATTCTGTAAAAAATAATTTATAAAAGAAAGAAATAATTGAAAATTTTACCATAAATTTTTACTCAATCCTGCAATTTCAAAAAATATCTTTAAAATTTCTGATTTTTCGATAAAATATTGGTAATCTTTTGAAATCTTCTCAAATACGAATTTTTAATAAAAATGTACATTTTCAATTTAAGAAATTAGTTTAATTTGTAATTTGTAATGCACGGTTTTTTATCCAAATAATAGAATTTTCAAATAAAAAAAAATGCAAACATCAATAAAATAGTTTAACTATATGTTTAAAGATCAACTTTTGAAAAAAACGACATTTCAAACTGAAAATGTTTAAATTTGCAATCAAATTAATTTTTAAATACAAAATTGAATTTTTATCCAAGAAGATTAAGTTTCAACCAAAACACAACCAATTTTCTACAAACTAGTTACGTTTTTCGCGGAAGAAATTAATTCTGAACTAAGTAAATTAGTTTTTAACCAAGAAATATACTAAAATATAGTATATATATTTTTATATAAAATATGTATAAATATACAGGGTGGACACGCTGGGGCTTACATACATGGCGAGTTGAATGCTACCCGAATTGCATAACAGCAGGGCAGAAGCCATTATACAGGGGTATTTTCATATTTCGCGCCTTTAAAGTTTCATTCGGCATGTGAACTGAGAAGTAAACGTAATTTTTTTTCTTTGATAATACCATTATAGAATGGCTGCTCAGTGACAAATAGTATAAAATAGTAATAATATTCTGCGCTTCCAGTGGGCGAAGAGTGAATGGTGTTTAACGCTTATTTTTACTGCATAAAAAAAGGTATGTTATGAATAGACAGGGTATGTTTTAAATAAAGTGAAAAAAGTGTAAAACTCATAAACTTGATCCGAAGATGCACGGACTTCGCCGAATGGCCGATCCGAATGCAACTTTAAAGGCGCGAAATATAAAAATACCCCTGTGTAATGGCTTCTGCCCTGCTATTGTGCAATTCGGGTAGCATTCAACTGGCCATGTAAGCCCCAGCGTGTCCACCCTGTATAATTTTATAACTAAAAAGACGAATATTATACAAATAAAGTTGAAGCGATTTCAATTTTACGAAAGATTTGTTGCAATCTTCGAATTTTAGAGTTATAAACTCAATGGGAAATTTCTAAAATGGAACCAAAAGGACAACAGTTTAATTTTATTGCGGGGCGAGAAAAAGCAAGCGAGGGGTACCGCGCAGGATGCAATGGTGGGGGTAACCTTAGCAGGTTATAATGCGAGTCGGGCATTTGCCGACGAGAGGAGTGTCGACTTGGGACGACCATTCTAAAAAATATAAAAAATCGACTTCTTCAATTTGCGTTGCCAATTATATTAGAGCGCCATTAAATCCCGTTTACCCTCTGATTTCGACAAAAACTTTTACTGTGCCGACTTAGGACCACTATCCACTAATTTTTTTTTATCACCCACATTTTTTTGTTAATTTTTTTTATTCTGAACTTACTTTCAGCTTAGAAATGTCGACCTTAGAACGCAAATTTAATTTTTCTGCGTTACCATCGGCTATCACTTCTAGAATTGGAGTCATATCTTGTGCATATCTGCACATAGGCCCAATTCCAAGAAGCTGATTTTGAGCTTCATTATGAGCACTTGGGTATTGCCCTTCATTTGAAACGATTCCTGTGCAAAGAAAAATTTTTTTTTACTTCAATCTTTAGGAATCATTTTCCCAAAATTTTCCAGTTATTGAAGTTTCCAAATTTTAGCATTCTGAACCGAAAAATTACAATTTTTTATGAACAAAAACAAAATAAAAAAATTTAAATCGAGGTTTTAATTTAGAATAATTTCAAACTAAAATTTTCAACATAGTCCAATTTCAAATTGAAACTAGAATTTGAGGCTTTCGAAATTAGATAGTAGGGAGTAGCGTAAAATATCAAATTTCAGAAAAATAAAGACCCCGAGATTTTTTTTTACTTTTTAGATAAAAAGTAGTTATATGAAATTTGGCTTTATTAACAAAAAAATTTCCTTAATTTTTCGGAAATTGATAGAAAAAACATCATTTTTCTTGATTTACTTCAAAATTATTGGTTGTATTAACTTTTTTCATTAAAGGAAAAAAACCCTTCTCGAAGAAGCAAAGAAAAATTGGGGAAAAGAGTAAAAAATTGTATTATTGAGCACGTTGAATTTTACATATAAGTAAATGTTAGCCAAAATTTCATCGAAAATAATCAGTTTTTAAATTGAATTTAAAATTTATTTTCCAAT
The DNA here is from genome assembly GCF_010883055.1 of Belonocnema kinseyi. Lineage (NCBI taxonomy): Eukaryota > Metazoa > Arthropoda > Insecta > Hymenoptera > Cynipidae > Belonocnema > Belonocnema kinseyi. The sequence continues at coordinate 123,848,076 of NC_046665.1, read as the reverse complement.
CCATGCTCAAACATTTTTTTAAAATAAAGAAAAAAAATTACAACCATTTTTCAAGTAAAATACAAATAAATACAATAAGTTACAAAATCTCAACTATTACATTTTTGATTGAGAATTCATCATTTTTTTCTGTTACGAATTCAAAATTAAACTCTTTTTTTTATGAAACATCAAATATTCAATTTTTTATTTAAAAATCGTATTTTTTGGTTTAATTCAACTTTTTTCACTCGAATATAAAATTCATTGTTAAGAATTGAGTTTTTAAATTGAAAATTCAAATATTTAATTTAAATTTAAATTTCTTTGTTTAAATTTTTTTCTGTTGAAAATTTAACTATTTTCTGACAAATTAGTTTTTTTTTGTTTCAAAAATATTTTTTTAAACTGAAAATGTAACTATTTCATTTTTGGTTGAATATTTATAGTTTTTATTAAAAAATTCAACTATTTTTTTGAAAATACATTTTTTGTGGGTAAAAAACGCAACTATTTTGTTGAAAATCACCTTTCTTCTTGAAAATTATAACGTTTGATTGGAAATTCATCTTTTAAGCTTGGAAATAAATTCTTTCATAAAATTCATCTTTTTGACTTAAAATTTGAACCTTTTTAAAGAGAATTCGCCTCTTTGGCTCAAAAATTTAGCAAATTAGTTGACGTTTTTTTCTCATATGTTTTTGATTGCAAATTAAATTTTTTTTCACTATTTTCTATTCCAAATTTAAAATCATTTTTGTTTTAGAAATATACTATAAAATTTATTGTTATATTATTTATTGCTGAAAATTTTTTGTTTAATCAAGCACATGATTAAAAGTTAAAATACTTTGTTCAAAAGTTTTTTTTTTGTGGTCGAAAATTAATCTCTTTGGTTATAAATTAAACTATTTTCTTGAAAATTCGTTTATTTTTATTAGTTGCAAATTAAATTTTTCAACTGAAAATTTATCTATTATATTTTTGGTTGAAAATGGATATTTTTTATTTTAAAATTCAACTATTTGGTTGAAAAATTATCGTTTTTTACTTGAAAATTCCACTACTTCGTTTAAAATAAATCATTTTTTGGTTAATAATTTCACTATTTTATTGAAAATTTAATTATTTAGTTAAAAGTTAAACTAATAGTTGAAAATTCAATTATTTTGTTGAAATTTCATATTTTTTGTTTGAAAATTGTGCAAAGTTGCTAAAAATTAATTTTACTTGCTAAAAAATCAACTACTTTTTTTAACTGATAATTTCTGGCGGGAAAAATGAATTATTTTGTTTAAAAAGATTTTTTTTTGAAAATAATGATTTTTGGTTGAAAAAAATCAACTTTTTTGGTAGAAATTCATCTTTTTGTTGAATCTAATTGTTGAAAATTCTAAGTTAAACTCTGTTTTTGTTTAAGCATCCATTATTACATTGTTTGTATAAATTGATATTTTTTTATTGAACGCAAATATTTTTTATTTACAAATAAAATTACATATTATTATAACATTTATGGTTAAAAATTCATATTTTTATTGAGAATTCAACAACTTGATTGATTCCCTGGTTTAAAATTTATTTTTTGTTGAAAATTCATCTGGTTAAAAAAATTTAATATTTTTCGTTGTTGAAAATTATGCAAAATTGTTAAAAATTAATTTAATTCGTGAAAAATTTACTTATTTTTAAAAAATAATTTAAACTATATTAATTATTTTTTTACTTTGAAAATTTAACTAATCTATTTTTGGTTAAAAATTAAATTGTTTATTTAAAAATTCAACTATTTCTTTGAAAACGACCTTTTTTGTTGAAAATGCATCTTATCTGTTGAAAATTACAGCGTTTTGTTACAAATTCATTTTGACGGCTAAAAATAAAACTAGTTTGTTGTAAATTTATAGATTTTAGTTGAAAATATATATTTTTTTTAATTATAATTTTTGATTGAAAACTCATCATTTTGGTTTAGAAATTGCACAACTTTGTTAAAAATTAATTTTACTGATTGAAAATTAAACTATGTTGTTAATTGTTAATAATTTTTAGTTAAAAATTTAATTAAACAGTTGAAAATGATTATTTTAAAAGTTAAAATCCTGTGTTCAAAAGTTTTTTTTTGTCGAAAATTCATCTCTTTGGTTGAAAACTAAACTATTTTATTTGAAATTCAATTGTTTTTATTATTTGAAAATTAAATTTTCAAACATAAAATGTCGCTATTCTATTTTTAATTGAAAATGGATCTTTTTATTTAAAAGTTCAAGTATTCGGTTGAAAATTTATATTTTTTTACTTGAAAATTCCATTACATTCTTGAAAATAAATCTTTTTTTATAAGTAATTTCAATATTTTTTCGTAAATTTAATTATTTTGTTGAAAATTCAACCAATTGGTTTACAATTCAATTATTTTGTTGAATTTTCATATTTTTGGTTGAAAAATGTTTAAAATTAATTATTGCTGATTCAAAACTAAACTCTGTTTTTCGTTTAAACATCAAAATATTACATTTTTGTTTAAAATTGATATTTATTTATTCAATTAAAATATTTTTTATTTTTTATTAAAATTATGTGTTATAACATTTATCGTTGAAAATTCATCTTTTTATTGAAAATTAAACTTCTGGATTAAATTTCTTTTCTTTAACATTTATTTTTTTATTGAAATTTCATCTTTGGCTAAAAACTGTACTATTTTGTAAAAATTCCTTAATTTTTTAAATTGAAAATTAATTTTTCAAGTTGCAAATACATTTTTGCGGGATTAAAATGTTAATATTTTGTTACAAAATTGAATTAATTTGTTAAAAATTCCACTATTTTGTTAAGAATTCATACTTTTTTGTTGAAAATTAAATTGTTTTGTTGAAATTTCATATTTTTTTATTGAAAATTCTGCAAAATTGTTAAAAATTAATTTTACTGGTTGAAAATTTAACTTTTTTTAAAACATCGTTTGCTGTTTTTTGTTAAAAATTAATTTTTTTAAACTGAAAAGTTGACTTCCATTTCTAGCTGAAAATGGCTTAATTAATTTGTTGAAAACTCAACTATTTTGTTAAGATTTCATGTTTTTTTTTTTCAAAAATTTCATTGTTTTGTTGAAATTTCATTTTTTTTTGTTGAAAATTGTGAACAATTGTTAAAAATTAATTTTATTTCTTGAAAATGTAACTATTTTCTTCATACTGATAGTTTTCAGTGAAAAATATAATTATTGGCTCAAAAAATTCCATTTTTTGTAGAAATTCGTCTTCTGGGTTTGAAAATTCAACTGTTTTGCAGAAAATTCGTCTTTTTAAATAGAAAATTTAGCAATTTGGTTGACATTTTTCACCTTACGTGTTTTCTATTCATAATTAAAATGTTTTTTTTTTTTAATATCTTCTATATATTACATTTTTTTGTTCAGAAATAATTTTTTTGGTTGAATTTAATTATTGCTGATTCAAAATTAAACTCTTTTTTTTTTCTTTAAACACTAATTATTACATTTTTTTGGCTCATTGATATTTTTTTTAAATAACTTTAAAATAACTTTTAAATAATATTAAAAATTACATATTATTATAACATTTATGGTTAAAAATTCATACTTTTCATTGAAAATTCAACTTCTTGATTGAATTCCTTTGTTTAAAATATATTTTTTTGTTGAAAGCTCTTCTCTGGTTAAAAAAATTAATATTTTGTTAAAAATTCGTTCATTTTTTAAATTAAAAATTAATGTGTAAAGTTGAAAATTTAACTAATATAATTTTATTTGAAAATTAAATTTTGTATTTTAATATTCAACGACCTTGATAAAAATTTATCTTTTTTAGTTGAAAATTTAACCATTTTGTTGAAAATTCGTTTGCTGTTTTTTGTTAAAAATTAATTTTTTTAACTAAAAATTTAAATATTCCATTTCTAGTTGAAATGAATCTTCTTTATTTGAAAAATCAACTATTTAATTCAAAATACATCTTTGGGGGTTAAGAATTTCAATATTTTGTTAAAGATTGAATTAAATTATTAAAAATTCAATTATTTTGTTAAGAATTCTTACTGTTTTTTTATGACAATTTACCTGTTTTGTTAGAATTTCATATTTTTTCTTAAAAATTGTACAAAATTAATTTTACTGGTTAAAAATTTAACTATTTTGTTTTCAACTGATACCTTTCAGTGAAAATTTTAATTATTTGTAGAAATTATAATATTATAATATTTATAAAATTTATAATATTTAATATTATAAAAGTACAAAAATAAACTATTATTTATCAAAAAAAGTATTTTCGAAGCAATCAATTATTTTTAAGTAAACCAACAAAAACACGGGTGTTCAGGTTTTCTGTGCAATTTCGAAAAAATTGATCCAATTTTTTTTTCTGAACAAAATTTGACATTTTGCCCTACGCTCTATTAGATAGTGTTAAAAAAATACCTTTGGAAGGCTTATGTCCAAAAATGCCATTAAAAAAACAAGGCATTCGAATGGATCCTCCGATATCAGAACCTAATCCGCATGGAGAACCCGCCGATCCTTGTAGACAACCTTCTCCACCTGAAGAGCCCCCAACTATATGTCTATCAACAAAAAATTAAAAAAAAACATTTTAAAAAGTTAAATTTAATTGTAAAATGATTTAAAAAATACATGAATAAACATTAGGGTGTGTAGTAAAATAATTGTTAAAACTCTGATAATTTATTGGTCTTTTTAGCTAATTAACTAAATGAATTAAAAAATCGGAAAAAGTATTTAACAATAAATGAGTTTATTATAAATAATATTATAAAATATTAATTTATTAATTTTTTAATTATTTATTAATTATTATTATTTATGATTAATTAATATTAAATATTAAATATTAAAATTAAATAATGATGTTATTCAAATAATAAAAGTCAGTATTAAAACAAATATTTTTTATTATTTGCATTTTTATATGTACTGGAAATTCAGAAGAATATTTAACATTAATTTAAATTTAAATTCCTTTCTGTACAATTTTTTTCTGTTGAAAATTCATTTTTTTTTTGTTGAAAATTATGATATTTTCTACAAAATTAGTTTTTTTGTTGTTGAAAATTGATATTTTTAAACGAAAATGTAACAAAGTTAATTTTTAGTTGAATATTTATATTTCTAATTTCAACTATTCGTTGAAAACACATTTTTTTGGATAAAAACTTCAACTATTTAGTTCAAAATGCATCTTTTCGGTTGAAAATTAGACTTTTTTGTTAAGAATTTTGTTTTTTGTTGTAAATTTTTGTTGAAAATTATCATTTTTATCAAAAAATATTACTTTGGATTGAAAATTAATCTTTTTCGGTTGAAAATTGTACTATTTTGTTAAAAATCCAATTTACTGGTTGCAAATTAAACTATGTTGTTAAATATTGAGAGTGTTTAGTTAAAAATTTAATTAATGGGTTAGAAATGATATTTTTGATTGAAAATGATTATTTTAAAGTGGGAAATCAATTTTTCTGCAGAAAATTCATTTTTTGGCTTAAATTTAAACCTTTTTTAAGAGAAATCGCCTTTTTGGCATACGAATTTAGCAATTTGGTTGAGGTTCTGCTCATATGTTTTTGATTGAAAATTAAATTTTTTAGTTTTTAAAATATCAATTATTACATTTTTTCTGTTAAAATTGACCTTTTTTGAGTGAATTCCACTATTTTCTATTCCGAATTAAAATATATTTCTTAATATCTACTATAACATTTATTGTTGACAATTAATTCTTTTTAAATGATCGACATAATCGCAAGTAAAAATTCATTTTTTAACAGTTTTTTTTCGTCAAAGATTCATTGGTTTTTTGGTTGAAAATTGAACTATTTTGTTGAAAATTTATTTTGTTTTTATTCGTTGCAAATTAACTTTTTGAACAGAAAATTTAGATGATAAATATTTTTCTTCAGATCCATGAGAAAAGTAAATTTTTTTTTTAATTATTAAATATTTCAAACAAAACAATTCACATGAGTTCTTAGAATTCCGAAAAAAATATAGACGATTTTAAATAAAAAAATGTTGCATGATTAGAAGCTTTTAGAAAAAATGAATTAATTTTAAGAGTTATTAAGAAATTTTGTAAATATCCTACAATAATATTAAACTTAAAAATATGTTGATCAATTTAAAACACAGATTTTCGAAAAAAATTTCAGTAAAAAATTAAGAAGATTTTTTAAAAAGTTGAAAGGCTTCTAGGAAATAAAAAAAATACTTAAAAATTATGGGAAAATTTGGATTATTTTTTATCGTGATAAATTAATTTTGAGAGTTCTACAATTGCAAATGAAAATTTAGAAAAAATAGATTCGTTTTAAAATATATTTAGAAGTTTTGAGAAAATTTGAAAAAATATTTTAAAATTTAAAGAAAATTTTATTCAATATGCAGGTAGATTTTTAAAGATTTTGAAATAAAATGTTGAAGCTTTTTAAGGATATTGAACAGTTTTAAAATAATAATGAAATTTTACTAAGATTTTTGAGAAAATTTAAAATGATCTTTAATTTGAAAAATGAATGTGAAGAATTTCTAATGAGTCCTTTAAGTTCAAGAAAAGAATCTAAAATTTTAAATCAAAATTGTTCAATTTCAAAAAGTTATAGACTTTGATAAAAAACATACAGTAATTTTTTGACAATTAAACTACTTTCTTAATTTCAGAAAAAACGAAAAAATATAAACAAAAAATTAAACTATTTAGTTAGAAATTTATTTATTTTTTTCAGTAGAAAATTAATCATCTTGATTGAAAATTAAACTTTTTAGTTGAAAATGTAACCATTTCGTTGAAAATGTATGTATTTTGTGGAATTCGTCTTGCTAAAAAATGTATAAATTTTGTGGAAAACTAATATTTTTTGAGAAAATTTAATTAATCGGTTAAAAGTTTAACTATGTACTTGAAAATTGATGTATTCCGTTTGAAAGTTATCTTCTAGCGTAGAAAATCAATCTTTTCGTTTGAAAATTCTACTGGTTTCTGCAAAATGTATGAATTTTGTGAAAAAATTATATTTTTTAGTGAAAATTGAATTATTTAGTTTTAATATTTAATATTATTTATTTAATCTAATATTTAATTATTTAGAATTAATTCGTCTTTCAGGGTGGCCGTTTTAATCGATGAAATAAAAACATAATAAGAACAAAATTTTTCACTTGAGGTAATAAAAACTGAGCTTTAAATGAAATCATTCAAAGTGGAACTGTTAAATTTTGAACTTTAAAAATTGAAAATTAAAAGTTTTTAATTAAAATATTTTTTATTCAAATACTCAATAATTTACGCGTATAAAATTGAAGGTACTAACATTGTTCAATACAAAAAAATATAAAACCACGTTATCATTTTCAATTCTCTAAATTAAAAATTCAATCAATGAACTTTAAAATTTTCAAAATGATATGATCTTAAGGAATTTTGAGCTAGAAACATCAAATATTGAAAAATTGAAAAAATGTTAACTAAACACTTCTTAAATGAGAAATTCAATTATTTTTAAATAGTTTAAAAATCCTTTGAAAGCTTAGAAATTTTATTTCAAAATCTTGAAAAATTTAGAAGTTGTTTTAAATTCGTTTTAATTAAAAATTATTTTGGAAATTATTTCAAAACTTCTAATTATCTGTAAAATTGAATTGAATTTTTTTCTACAATTTTCAGAAAATCCTGCAAATTTTAAAAAAATTCTTTACAATTTGGAAGTATAAATAACAATTAAACATTTATTATATGAAGGCGAAATTTTAATAATTTTAAAACAAATGTAGATTTTCGCAGATTTTAAACAAAAAAATTAGATTTTTTTCAAGAATTGCGAAAAGCTTCAAAAGAATAAAAACATTTTCGTAAGATTCATAGGAAAATTAAAAATAACTTTTAATTTTGAAAAATTATTTTAAGAGAATATTTAAAAAGTTTTTCAAAGATTTAAACAAAAATTTCAAAAAAGATTCTAGAAAATTTTAAGAGAATGATAATTTTAATATTTTTAAAACTCCTAAATATCTCTTAAAATTCCTCAAATTTTTTTAACAAATGTTCATTTGTAAATTATACATCGAAATTTAAAAATTTCACTTGCAAATTAGGCATTTTTCAAATACAACAATTAAAATTGTAATTTTCAAAATTTAAAGGCTCTTCAAAATTTTAACGTTTCCAGGTTTTCTATGTCAAACAATTCAGTTAAAGATTCTTTGCTTTTAAATATTTGGTTTCAATTTATTTCTCTTTAATAAAAATTCAAATATTGCTAAATATTCAATAATTAATCCTTTTTTTTAATTAAAAATTTCAAATTGAATGGGTTAAAAATTGAATATTTTAAATTTAATTAAATCCTTTAATTCAGAATATATTTTTATGAAGTTAGTTTTAAGTTGAAAATAGTTTAAACTGGTTTAAAATCGTTTTACCAAATCTTTTTTTTTTTACTTTTTATTACTTCAAGTACAAAAAAATTAAAAATATTTATTTATTTATTAAATAAAAATGTTTTTTATCCAAAATTTTTATTTTTTATTTCTTCAAGTCTTTAAGAAAGCATTTAAAAATTCTTTAAATGAAAAATTTAAGGTAAGAAATACCAATTATAAAAGGAAATTTGTAAAGTAAACAAATTTTAAATTACGCATTGCAAGCTAAATAATAGCTAAATTGAGAAACATAACAATTTCACTAATTATTTTAAAACTGTTAAATTCGAACGTAGACAGATTTTTCTTCTACAAATTTCTAAAATTCCCCGTCAAAAAAAGAAAATTCACTGTCATTTCCCGATTTTTCCCGGCCATTTCCCGGTTCAGCGGCCATCCTGGTCTATTAATAGTAGAATATCAATCTTCTTAATTGAAAATTCAACCATTTGGTTGAAAATATATGAATTTTGTTAAAAATTCATCTTTACGGTTTAAAAACTAACTTTTTGTTAAAAAACTGATGTATTTCGTTAAAAACTCGTCCTTTCTTGTATACAATTAATATTTGTTGTTTAAAATTTAACTATTTGATTAAAAATGTAAATATTTTGTTCATAATTAATCTTTTTTTATTGAAAATGCATCCTCTTGGTTCAAAATTTAAGTATTTCTTTAAAAGTTCAGCTTTTGTGTTAAAAATAAATCTATTTGGCTTAAAAATTTAACATTTTAGGTAAAAGGTGTTGTTCTTTTTTCACTAAAAAATCTTTATTGGCTGAATATTCGTATTTTTTATTTAAAAACTAATTTCTTTCGTAGAAATTTATTCTTTTTTTATTTTTATGTTAAAAATTCAACAGTTTTGAAAATTAGTCTCTTTTAGTTGATGGTCCGTCTGTTTTATTAAAAATTCATCCCATTGGTTCAAATTTCTTTCGTTTTTAATTTTAAATAAAAATCTTTTCATGGTTAATCCTTGAAGGGCATACTGGGTGTATAATACCCAGCCAGATTAACAAATGACATGAAAACCTATTTTCTATGTCATTTTCACATAATTTTGATTTTTATTATTTTTATACGCAGTTTAAAATCAATAAAATCCTTTAATCACGTAAAGTAAGGTCTTTCATTTTTGATTGAATTGAAGCTTTTATTTTTTAGAATAAATACCTTCTTGGGAACGAACACTATAAGACTAATGTTATTTTTGAAGCGCCGTATCCCGGAAGTATTCAAGTAAAATTTTAAGTAAAAATATCAAAAATTTTCAAAGTTATGAATTTTAGAGTAAAAGAAGTAATTTGAAATTTTTTTCCAAAAAGGACTTTTTTTTAATACTCTAAGTTAGAAAAAATTGATGTGAAACATTTTTCTCCTTAAGCTAGGTAGATTAAACATCATTAATTAATTTAATTGTAAAAAAATATCCAATATCGTCGACACAGCTCACGTTTGAATACCCTTGGGTACGGAACACCCAGTATGCTCTTTAAGTAATTTTACGGAATTGTGCCCTTTAAAGGTTTAACATTTTACGATTGAAAATTCAACTATTATTATTTCAGCGAATTAGCAAAGAAGCTCAAAAATATTTTTCAAAGAAAAGTAAAGAAACAGTATCATTAGCAGAAAATTGTGATAAATTTTTTTTTACAAAATAGTAGAAATAGTAGAAAAATAGTAGAAAAAACTCGAGGCTTAAAATAGTAAAAAAATGTATAATTATAATTTTTTTCTCATAAATTACCTCGAATTGTATGGATTTCTGGATGTCCCATATAAATAATTACTAGACTCCCACCACATGGCCAGTTCCGAAACATTAGTTGTTGCAAGCGGAATTGCTCCTGCTTTTTTCATTAATTTAACTACATCAGCATCTTTTTCTGATATGATGTCCTTGCGGGAAACCAAACCAGCTGTTTGTTTCATATTTTTAATACCGACACAATCCTGAAATCATGCCATCTCTTTACAGAAAAATTTTTTTCTTTCTTCAAAAATGTTAGAAAATATGCGTCAAAAGTTCTGTATTGTCATGAGAATACTATTAATTTTTTTCAAATCTATGTATGATAACAAATAGTACTAATAAAATAGAAAATTAAAAGCTAAAACATGCTTTAGTATCTAATTTTTTTATTGGACAAAAATTTCTAAAGAAATCAAAGTCATGCATACACAAATTTGTAATTCTTTGCGAACACAATTTGGCCTTGTGAAATTTTGGGAATATTTTTTAATCTTTGTAAAGTCTTTGGTATCCTTAAAATTTTTGAAATCTTGGTGAAATTTCTGAAAACTTTTCAAGTATATAAAATCTTTGTGAAATTTATAAATTTATGTAAAATCTTTTAAAAATTTTTGTAAAATTTTCGAAATATTTTTGAATTTTTTGTTTGTTGTTTAAAATAATAGAAATTTTTTAAAATCCTTATGCATTCTTTGAAATCTTTGTGAAATTTTTCTTAGATCTTTTTTCGTGAAATTTTGTGTTCGTTTGACATTATTGAAATCTTTTGAAATCTTCTCATATTTATTGAAATCTTTTGAAATTCTTTAAAACCTTTGAAATGTTCTGAAATCTTTAAAAAAAATTTAAATTTTTGAACTCTTTTGAAATCCTTATAAATTCTTTGAACGACATGCAAAATCTTTCTAAATCTTTTGTATTGATTTGAAATCATTGTAATTTTAATATATTTGTGAAATATTTTGAATTTTTATAAAAAAATGTGAAATCCTTTCAAAACTTTGCGAAATTTTGATATTTTTGTAAAAGAATTTTAAAGAATTTTTTAATCTTTAAATTTTTGGAACATTTTGTAAACTAATTTGAAATCTTTATAAAATCTTAAAAATATTTGTGAAATGTTTCTGAAATATTTTTCATTTTTTGAAACTATTACAATATTTGAAATATTTCCGAAATCTTCTGAAATATTATGAAAATTTTGAAATTATTTACAATATTTGAAATCTATGTGGAATCTTTAAAAGATTTCTGAAATATTTAAAAAAATCTTTTATTGTGAACATTTTTGTGTCTGCTTGAAATCATTAAAAAAATTGAAATCCTTATGGAATCTTTGAAATATTTGTAAAATGTTTCTGAAATATTTTTTATTCGTTTAAAATTATTAAAATATTAAAAAACTTTCTGAAATATTTTGGAATATTATGAAAAATTTTTACTTATTTAAAATGTTTGAAATCTTTTAAAATTTGGGTAAAGTTTCGGAAATCCTTAACATCTCGGAAATCTTTTAGAAGTGTTTCAAAATATTTTGAATTTTTTACGAAATAATTGTGAAATCTTTATTTTTTTAAACTTTTGTGCCTGTTTGAAATCATCTAAATATTCTAAAATCTTTGAAATACTTGTGAAATCTTTCCTGCATCTTTTTTATTTTTTTTTTTAAATCACTGAAAGATTTTCATCTTTGTGAAATATTTTGAAGTCTTATCAAAAAATATGGAATCGTTTCAAATCTTTGAAATGTTTTTTATTTTCGCGTATTTGACCCTTTTCGAAATCTTTGAAATTCTTATGGATTCTTTTAAATATTTGTGAAATCCTTCTGAAATATCTTCTCATCGTTTAAAACATTTGAAGTCTTTGCGAGATCTTTTAAAATATTATAAAAAATTTGAAATTATTTAAAATGTTTGAAATCTTTGAAATCTTTAAAATTCTTCTATTCTTTTGAAATCTTTATGAAATTTTTATAAAATCTTTGTAAAATATTTTGTATTCATTTGAAATCTTTTTAAATGTTTGTAAAATTTTGAAATGTTTGAGAAATTTTGTGTAATATTTTAAAATTTTTATGAAATCTCTCAAATATTTGTAAAATGTTTTTTGAAACCTTTATTTGTAAAATATTTTGTGTTCGTGCGAAACAATTGAAATGTTTGAAATCCTTGTGAAATCTTTTGTCATATTCTAAAAATTTTGAAATTATTTCAAATGTCTTTTTTTTAATCTTTGAAATCTTTGTAAAATCTTTTTTATTCATTTGAAATCATTAGGATATTTATCATTTTTGTGGAATCTTTTTGAAACCTTTTGTGTTCGTTTTAAATCCTTTAAATCTTTTGAAATTAGATCTTTGTGAAATATTAGAAATCGTTGTGAAGTTTGGAAATTTCTGTGAAATCTTTTGAAATCTTTCGAAATGTTTGTAAAACCTTAGAAATCATTGAAACCCTTTGAAATATTCTCAAATTTATTAAAATCTTTTAAAGATGTGTAGAATGTTTGAAATCTGTTGTAATGTACCCTTTTTGAAAACTTTAAAACTCTTTAAAACTTTTTATGTCCTTATGTATTCTTTGCAATATTTTTGAAATCTTTTGTATTTATTTAAAATCATTAACATATTTGGTAAATATTTTCAAAGCTTCTAAATTATTTTAAAATCGTTCAAAATCTTGGAAATATTTTTGAAATATTGGAAATCTTTGTGAAATTTTGAATTTCCTGTAAAATCTTTTGAAATCTTTGTTAAATATTGGAAATCTTTGTGAAATCTTTGTGAAATTTTTTAATTTTTGTGACACACACACACACACACACACACACACACACACACACACACACACACACACACACACACACACACACATTTAAATCTTTAAAAATGCATGTAAACATTAAAATTTTATGAAATATTTTGAAATCTTCATGAAATCTTTAAAATCTTCGTGAAATATTGGAAATCTTTGTGACGTTTTAAAATTTCTATGAAATCTTTTTAAATTAGATCTTTGTGAAATATTAGAAATCGTTGTGAAGTTTGGAAATTTCTGTGAAATCTTTTGAAATCTTTTGAAATCTTTCGAAATGTTTGTAAAACCTTAGAAATCTTAGAAATCATTGAAACCTTTTGAAATCTTCTCAAATTTATTAAAAGCTTTTAAAGATGTCTAAGATCTTTAAAATATGTTGTAATGTACACTTTTTGAAACCTTTAAAACTCTTTAAAACTTTTTAAGTCCTTATGAATTCTTTGCAATATTTTTGAAATCTTTTGTATTTATTTAAAATAATTAAAATATTTGCTAAATATTTTCAAAGCTTCTAAATTATTTTAAAATCGTTCAAAATTTTGGAAATGTTTGGAAATATTTGTGAAATATTGGAAATCTTTGTGAAATTTTGAATTTCCTGTAAAATCGTTTGAAATCTTTGTTAAATATTGGAAATCTTTGAGAAATTTTAAAATTTTGTGAAATATTTTGAAATTTTCATGAAATCTTTAAAATTTTCGTGAAATATTGGAAATCTTTGTGAAATTTTAAAATCTTTAAAAATCTTTGTGCAATTTTGTGAAATTTTTTAATTTTTGTGATATATATATATATATATATAATTAAAAATTTGTCATAAGGACAACCGCAGGATTTCGTCGGGAGCGGGTGCTAATCTGAAAAATTGCACCCGCTTCCAGCG
>NC_046665.1:123833074-123834084 GCF_010883055.1 Belonocnema kinseyi | reverse complement strand
CGCTTACATAGCCCCTTTTACGGAGTAATTCAGCATGGTTTCGCAGACGTTGCTGCGAAAAGTGCGATAGCTCCGGGTGTTTCTCGCACCATAGAGCATGCATCCGTGCCATGTAACTCCGTTCACGGGCCACACTCGCATCGTAGCAGTCAAGCAAGTCGTGATTCAGTCGCTCCGTCCACCAAAGGTCACGAGATCCCGCTGATCCATCGCATTGACTCCATTTTCATTGGCTCCCCCAGCTCTAGATTGGTCGGCATTGTTGGCCGACCCATTGTCGGGAGCCCTGCGCGTTCTGTTTTTTTGAACCGCACTTACTATAACTATGTTTGGTGTTGTCATTGTTGTTCCCACGAGAAGCTAGGGAAAGGGGTTCGTCCATCCTTGTAGAGCCCCGTATGCAAGGATAAGGCTGCTTACTCTGAGAGGTCGCCTGGTTCTAGACACCTCACCCAGGTGCCATTCAGCTTTCGGCACGGTTTTCACACCTCCGCTTGGGGGTTAATTCCTTCGGGACCACCCCTGGACAATTGTCCGCGACTGCCTATTTATTTTTGTAACCATATTCAGCAGAAACCCTTGGTACAGGGACCCTCTATCCGCAACCCGAGGACGCGAGGAAATCTTCATGAAATCCTGAAATTCCTCTTGAAATATTGTGAAATTTTGTGAAATATTTTGAAATCTTCATGAAATCTTTAAAATCTTCGTGAAATATTGGAAATCTTTGTGAAGTTTTAAAATTTCAATGAAATCTTTTGAAATATTGGAAATCTTTGTGAAATTTTGAAACCTTTAAAACCTTCGTTAAATATTGGAAATCTTTGTGAAGTTTAAAATATTTTGAAATCTTTAAAAATTTTTGTGAAATTTTGTGAAATTTTGTGAAATATTTTGAAATCTTTAAAAAATTTTGTGAAATATTTTGAAATCTTTAAAATCTTCTTGAAATATTGGAAAGCTTGGTGAAATTTCTGTGAAATCATTATGAAATATTTGAAATCTTTGTA
>NC_046665.1:123818063-123832974 GCF_010883055.1 Belonocnema kinseyi | reverse complement strand
AAATCTTAAAAAAATTTTGTGAAATTTTGTGAATTATTTTGAAATCTTTAAAATCTTCTTCAAATATTGGAAAGCTTGGTGAAATTTCTGTGAAACCATTGTAAAATATTTAAAACACTTGTGAAATTAAAAAATTTTTGTGATATATATTTTGAAATCTTCATGAAATCTTTACAATCTTCGTTAAATACTGGAAATCTTTGTTAAATTTGAAATATTTTGAAAACTTAAAAAATATTTGTAAACTTTTTGTGACATTTTGTGAAATATTTTGAAATCTTTAAAATCTTCTTCAAATATTGGAAAGCTTGGGGAAATTTCTGTGAAATCATTTTGAAATATATGAAATCTTTGTGAAATTTTAACATTTTTTTATATATATTTTGAAATCTTTAAAAATGTTTCTACACTCTTTGTGAAATTTTTGGGAAATATTTTTAAATCTTTATAATATCTTCAAAATCTTCTTGAAATATTAGAAATCTTTGTGAAATTTTGAAATTTTTGTGAAATCTTTTGAAATCTTTGTGAAATATTGGAAATCTTTGTCAAAATGTGAAATTTTCTGAAATCTTTAAAAATATCAAATCTTTCTGAAATATTTTGAAATCTTCATAAAATCTTTAAAATCTTCGTGAAATATTGAAAATCTTTGGGAAATTTTGAAATTTCTGTGAAATTTTAAATCTTTGTTTGTGAAAACTTTTGTGTTTGTTTGAAATAATTGAAATATTTTCAAATCTTCTCAAATTTATTAAAAGGTTTTAAAATTCTCTAAAATCTTTGAAATCTGGTGCACTGCAACCATTTTTGAAATCTTGGAAATTCTTTTATTCTTATGAAATCTTTGTAAAATCTTTATAAAATTTTTAAAATATTTTTGAAATCTTTATTCAAATCTTCGTGAAATTTGTGGAAATCTGTCGAAATCCTTATAAATTCTTAAAAAGACTTAGGAAATATTTCCTATACGTTTGGTATTTATTTAAAATCACTGGAATATTAAAAATCTTTGTAAAGTACTTTGAAGTTTTATAAAAAAAATATGAACTCGTTTCAAATCTTTGAAATCTTTTTTATTTTTGCCTACTTTTCCCTTTTCGAAATCTTTGAAATTCTTGAAATCTTTTAAAATCGTTATGGATTCTTTAAAATAATTGTGAAATCTTTCTGAAATCTTTTGAATTCGTTTAAAATCATTGAAATATTTAAAAGCTTTGATTGAAATCATTGAAACTTTTTGGAATCTTCTTAAATTTATTAGAGCCTTTTGTAATTGTTCAAAAACTTTTGAAATATTATGAAATATTTAAACACTTTAAAAAAATGTTAATTCTTAAAATCTTTTAAAACCCTTCTTACATCATTTGTATTTGTGAGATATTTTGAAGTTTAATAAATAATATCAAATCGTTTCAAATCTTTGTGAAATTTTGAAACTTCTGTGAAATCTTTTAAAATCGTTGTAAAATCTTTGAAAACTTAGTGAAATATTTTGAAATCTTTAAAATATTTCTAAAACATTTTTTAAATTCTTTATTTCCGAAAACTTTTGTGTTTGTTTAAAATCATTACAAAATTTTTTAATTCTTATGGATTCTTTAAAATAGTTGTAAAATGATTCTGAAATACATTTTAGTCTTTTAAAATCATTGGAATATTTTAAATCTTCGTGGAATATTTTCAAATCTTTAAAAATTTTGATAAAATTTCAGAAATCCTCAAAACCTCTGAAGTGTTTGGAAAATGTTTTGAAAGATTTTGAAATCTTCATGAAATATTTTTGTGCAATCTCTCTTTGGCCTTTGTTCGTGAAAATTTTTGTTTTCGTTTGAAATCATTTAAAACTTACGAAATCTTCTTAAATTTATTGAAAGCTTTGAAAATGTTATAAAATCTTTAAAATCTGGTGTTTCTGAAATAACTCTTTTTGACATATTTTAAATTCTTGATTTTTTTTTTAATTCTTCTAAATTCTTTGCAATATTTTTAAAATCTCTGAAATCTTTTTACTCATTTAAAATCATTAAAATATTTTAAATATTTGCGAAATTTTTTTAATTCTTCTTTGACGTCAAACATTCGAATTTATCTACGAAGTTCTTGGAAATTAAAAACAAAAATAATCCACAGATAAAATTTCGACTAGACAATCTTAAATGTCAAAATTCAAATTAGAAAAACATAAATAAATAAAAAGCGGGAAAAGAAAAGGATTGAGCTTCCAAGTCCATCTTTTTTCTCCTCTTTTTATATTTTTATATAATTCTCCTATATCCCCTTTTTTATTTTGGTTTTTAAAACTGCCATTTTCGTTCCATTCTCGAATTTGAACTTTCCCAGTATTTCTCAATTCATTGCCTAATTTTTACTATTATTTCAACAGTCATGATTTTTGTAATTGTAATTTAAACTAGAGAATAGTTCAGATTTTTTTCTTATATCCAATGCTGCCACAGCTAATTTACATGAAAAATGGAGAAGAAGTGACCTTTTTAAACCGAAAAACTGAGAAAAAACTAAAAATGCAAGTAAAAAGAATTCAAAAGAATTCACAAGAATTGAAAAAATTCAAAAGAGTTCAGAGGAATTCAAAAAAATTCATAGGAATTCAAAATAATTCAAAAGAAATCTTGAGAATTAAGAAAAACTCATCAAAATTTGAAAACATTTAAAAGAATTTGAAATAATTTAAATTATTGCGAATAAATTCAAAAGAGTTCAATTGAATTGGTAAGAATTCCAGGGGAATTTTAATGATTCAAAAAAAAAATCAAAAACATTCCACGGATTTCAGTGAAATTGAAATAAATTTAGAAAAGTTCATGACAATTCAAAAGAATTGAAAATAATTGAGAAGAATTCATGAGAATGAAGAAAAACTTATAAGAATTTAAAAAAATTGAAAAGAATTCGAAATAATTAAAATTATGACTAATAAATTCCAAAGAATTGAATTAAATTGGCAAGAACTTCAGATGAATTTTAACAATTGGAATGAATTGTGCAAAATTCAAGAAAATTGAAAAGAATTAAAAAGAAATAAGAAAAATTCATGATAATTCAGAAAAACCCATAAGAATTTGAAAAATTGAAAAGAATTTGAAATAATTAAAATTATTTCTAATAAATTCCAAAGAATTTAATTAAATTGGTAAGAATTTCAGATGAATTTTAAAGATTTTAGAATAAATTCTAAAAATTAAACAAAGGATTTAAGGGAAATAAGAAGAATTCGATTAAATTCAGAAATATTCAAAGTAAATTGAAAAAAATTGAAGTGAATTGATAAAAAATCAAGAACATTCCACGGATTTCAGTGAAATTGGAATGAATTGAGAAAAATTCAAGAAAATTCAAATTATTTCTAATAAATTCAAAAGAGTTCAATTGAATTGGTAAGAATTCCAGGTGGATTTCAACGATTTTTGAAAAAAATCAGAAACATTCCACGGATTTTAGTAAAATTGGAATGAATTGAGAAAATTGTTTTTAAAATTAAAAGAACTGAAAGGAACTGAAAATAATTCAGAAGAATTCATGAGAATTAGGAAAATATCATAAGAGTTTGAAAGAAATTAAAAAGAATTCCAAATAATTTAACTTATTTCTTAGAAATTAAAAAGAGAATTGGTAAGAATTCCAGGGATATTTTAACGATTTTTGAAAAAAATCAAAAATATTCCACGGATTTCAGTAAATTTGGAATGAACTGAGAAAAAGTAAAAAATTAAAAGAATTGAAAGGAAATGAAAATAATTCAGAAGAATTCATGAGAATTAAGACAAACTCGTGAGAATTTAAAAAAATCAAAACGAATTCCAAATAATTTAAACAAAGGATTTAAGGGAAATAAGAAGAATTCGATTAAATTCATAAAAATTTAAGGTAAATTGCAAAAATTCAAGTGAATTGAAAAAATCAAAAACATTCCACGGATTTCAGTAAAATTGGAATGAAGTGAGGACAATTCAAGAAAATTCAAAAGAATTAAAAAGAATTCAAAAGAATTCAGAAGAATTCTTGAGAATTAAGAAAAACTCATAAGAATTTTAAAAAATTAGAAAGAATTCGAAACAATTCAAATATTTTAAAATAAATCCAAAAAAACTCAATTGAATTGGTAAGAATTCCAGGGGAATTTTAACGATTTTTGAAAAAAAATTAAGAATATTCCACGGTTTTCAGTAACATTGGAATAAATTGAGAAAAATTCAAGAAAATTCAAAAGAATTTAGTAGAATTCTTGAGTATTAAGAAAAACTCATAAGAATTTTACAAAATTAGAAAGAATTCGAAACAATTCAAATATTCTCAAATAAATCCAAAAGAACTCAATTAAATTGGTAAGAATTCCAGGGGAATTTTAACGATTTTTGAAAAAAATTAAGAATATTCCACGGTTTTCAGTAACATTGGAATAAATTGCGAAAAATTCAAGAAAATTCAAAATAATTCAAAAGAATTTAGAAGAATTCTTGAGAAATAAGAAAAACTCAGAAGAATTTGAAAAATAAAAAAGAATTCCAAATAATTAAAATTATTTCTAATAAATTGAAAAAGAATTCAATTAAATTGGTAAGAATTCTAGATGAATTTTCACGCTTTTAGGATAAATTCAAAAAATGAAACAAAGAATTTAACGGAAATAAGAAGAATTCGATTAAATTCATAAAAATTTGAGGTAAATTGAAAAAAATTGCAGTGAATTAAAAAAAATCAAAAACATTCCACGGATTTCAGTAAAATTAGAATGAATTGAGAAAAATTAAAGAAAATTTAAAAGAATGTGATAAAATTTCTAGGAAATTAAGGTGAATTTAAAAGAGTTCAGGGGGAATAACAAAAAAGGCATTGAATTAAATAGAGCCGTGTGCCTATAGAAAGATGCAAGTAAAATTAGAAAAAAATTGTGCAAAGTAAAGAAATTCAGTAGAATTCTAAAGGATTTAGAAGATTTTAGGATTAATTAATAAGAATTCAGAGTGAATTTGAAATTAATTCAAATAATCGATTAGAAAAATCAAAAATATTTCACTGATTTCCGTAAAATTGAAGTAAATTTAGAATAACCCAAGATCATTCAAGGGAAAGTAAACAGAATTCAAGGCGAATTCAAGAGGATTGAATCGAAAAAAATTAAAGCATATAAAATCCAATTTTATCGAATTTAGAGAAATATAAAGCACATGAGAAGAATTTGATCACACTCTTAAAATTTCAAGGTGTTATAAAAAAAAAATCAAGTAAATTGAAGAACATTCGCAAATATTCGAAAGATGCTTGAAATTAATTAAATTTTGAATGAATTGAGAAAAATTCAAAAGAATTTGATTAAATGTATAAAAATGCAAAGTGAGTTTAAGAGACATCTGGGTGAATTAAAAATTTTTTATTTAAATTCCTTGAATAGAATTTAGTGAATTTAGAAGAATTAAAAAAGGCAGGTTAAATTAAAAAAAAAAAATAAAGAAAATTTCAGAAAATTCAAGGGAATTTAAAAGAATTCCGGATAAGTTAATCAAAGTTTAGGGTGAAGTCCAAATGAATTCAAATAAAGTTTAAAAAAGTTCAATGAAATTCTTACGAAATAAAGTTGCCGAAAAATAAAAATCACGATTTGGAAAATTCTCGAATAATAAAATTCCCAAAAAATTTATAATATCAGCTTTGAAAATTCCTGAATAATAAAATTTGTGACAGAAAATTGCAGAATTATAAAATATCCGATACAGAAAAACTCCTGACATTAGAAAATTTTCAAGTTTAAGGGATTAAATTTTTTTTTAATAAATCATGTTTTTGCCGTAAAAACACAATAATTAAATTTTTTAATAAATTTTTTTATGTTCAGTGTATTCCTTACATTGTTCTTTAAAATTGGAATAACAATAATCGAAAAAAATTTCTCATTGCAAAAGAAAAATACAAGAACAAGATTTTTATTTCGAAAGCAATAATTAAAAATATATATTGAACATTAAATACTTTTTTATTCTATTCTTCATAAATCAATAATATTGATTTAAAAAAAAGTATTTCAATACAAGTATTTTCAATTTGGTAATGTTATAAACAGCCGAGAATTGTTTTATTTATGAATTTTTAAATTCAGCAAGATTATAAATTGTTTCGGAATTTAAAATTTCCGCAATTTTATAATTTCGAGAATCTTCTGTTAAATTGACTAAAAAAACTTCCGAATAATCAATTTTCTTAACAATAAAATTCCCAAATAATAAAATCCGCCTTCAGTTTATAATATTACCGAATTTGAAAATTCTTTAATAATAAAATTTCCGACAAAAAATTTCCAAATTATTAAATATCCCAAATAGAAAATTCCCGAATTTAAGAAATAAAGAAAATTTAATAAATGAAGAAAATACAATAATAAAACATTTTTATCAAAGCATAACTTTGTTAAATGTTTTTTTTTTATAACAAATTATAATATGATTATAATATAAAGAAATTATAAATATAAATATAATATATAAAATAACAATTACGAAAATTGATTATAAGTATAATAAAATTTCCGATATGAAATTGCCGACTTATAAAATATCCGAAATTATAGAATTTTTTAATTCGGATATTTAATAATTCGTCAATTTTCTGCCTTAAATTTTATTATTCATGAATTTTCCTCTTCCAGAATTTTATTTTTTTAAATTCTTTTACTTTTAGTTTTATTTTATTTTCAAATAATAAAATTCCCGACAGTTAAAAATATTACCGAATTGAAAAATTACCGAGTAATAAAATTTCTAAAAAAATTCCCAAATAATAAAATATAACATTTCCGGTAGGAAATTGCCGAATTATAATGTACCCGAACTACAAAATTCCCCAATTTAAGCAAACAGACATTTTTTGTAAATATTTTTTCTTTATTAAAAATACTAAATAATATTTATAAAAAAATCTTGAATGGTTTAAATGCGGGAATTTTCTAGTTCGGATATTGTATAATTGAGCAATTTTTTGTCGTGAATTTTCTTCTTAGAGAATTTTATTTTTTAATTCATTTAATTTTAATTTTATTTCAGAATAATAAAACAGTTTATAAAATTACGGTTTGAATTTTATATAACAATAATTTGAAAAAATATATTTCTGAATAAAATTTTTTCTTGCAATTAATTATTGTTCTTTTAATTTTAAACAATAATTTTAAAAACTATAAAAAGTTCAGAATAATTTTTTTCTGGTAAAAATATTTTATTATATTATTTTTAATTAATTAATAATAATTATTTAAAAATTCTTTAATCGTTTAAATTCGGAAATTTTCTAGTTCCAAAGTTTTATAATTCGAATTTGAAAATTCCCGCATAATAAAATTTTCAAATTATAAGAATCCCGTATAATAAAATTTTCGAACAGTATAAAAATAATCAAATTTCCGCTAGGAAATTCCTCAATCTAAACATACAAATTTCTTTTTGTCAATATTTTCTAGTTATTAAAAATAAATAATTACATAAATTTAATAACTGTAAAACATTAGCAATAATTTTTTTCTGACAAGAATATTTAATTATATTATTTTTAATAAATAATTAATATTTGTAAAAAAATATTTAATAGTTTAAATTCAGGAATTTTTCAGTTCGGATAGTTTATAATTCGGCAATTTTCTATCGTAAATTTTCTAATGCGGAATATTTATATTTCGGCAATTTTATAATTTTGCATTTTTTTATAATTTTATAATATTATTATTCCTGAATTTTCCTCTTTGAGAGTTTTATTCTATTATTTTTAAATTTATTTAATTTAAATTTAATTTAAATTTAATTTTAGAATGATCAAATTCCAAAATAGTTCAAAATATTATCGAACTTGAAAATTTTGGAATAATAAAATTTCCGTTATTTTGAAATATTACTAAATTTGTAAATTCTCGAATAATAAAATTCCCGATAGAATAATTTGTTGAATGATCAAATATCCGAAATAGAATATGATAAAATATTTTTATATTTTTTTGTGAAGATCTAAAGTTTCCAAAATTATTATTTCAATTTAAATTAACAACAACTGACAAAAATTTCATTGGGAAATACATTTTTTCAATTATCGTTATTTTAAATTCAGAGAATCATTTTATACATTTTAAACATTAAAAATATTTTTTTTCAGATAAAAATATTTGATTATTTTATTTTAAATAAATAAAAAATATCTAGAAAAAATTTAATCGTTTCAATTCGGGAATTTTCTAGTTTGGATATTTTTTATTTCGACATTTTCCTGGGACGACTGAAAAATCCCGAAGGATAAAATTCCCGACACTGTAAAATTACCGAATTATTTTATAAGTAGGCAATTTTCTGTCGGTAATTTTATTATTCAGGAATTTTATTATTCGGGAATTTTCCGAATCGGTATTTTTATTTTTGGGCAATTTTATTATTTGCGAATTTTAATATTCGGGAATTTTCCAATTCGGTATTTTTATTTTTCGTGAATTTTCTAATTTTGAAATTTTGCAGTGTCGCGAATTTTATTTTTCGGGATTTTTCGTCAATTCCCGAATCATATTTTTTTCCCCCAATAATTTTTCCCGAATAATAAAATCGCAGAAAAATAAAAATACCGAATTGGAAAATTCCCGAATAATAAAATTCACGAATTAGAAAATTGACGGCAGTTTATAATATTACTGAATTCTAAAATTCCCGAATTGGGAAAGGGAACAGTGTCGGAAATTTTATTTTTCCGATTTTTCAGTTGTTTCTTTTCCAATTCAGGAATTTTATTATTCGGCAATTTTTCGAATCGGCATTATTATTTTTCGGTAATTTTATAATTTGCGAAGGGACGACTGAAAAATCGCGAAAAATAAAATTCCCCAAACAGTAAAATTCCCGGATTAAAACATTCCCGAATAATCGAATTCGCGATTAATAAAATTGCCGAAAAATAAAAATATCGATTTGGAAAATTCCCAAATAATAAAATATATGAATAATAATATTACCAAAAAACAAAAATACCGAATTAGAAAATTGCCGAAAAACAAAATTCTCCAATGATAAAATTGCCGAAAAATAAAAATACCGAATTGGAAAATTCCCGAATAATAAAATTTTCGTATAATAAAATTTCAGAATTATACAATTCCCGAATTGGAAAATTCCCGACTATTAAAGTTCCCGACAATTTATAATATTACCGAATTGGAAAATTCCCTAATAATAAAATTCCCGACAGAAAATTGTCGATTTATAAAATATCCGAATTGTAAAATTCCCGAATTTTCACGAGTAGAATTTTTTATAAATATATTTTATTGATTACAAATACAACAAGATATTAGTTTCAAAAATTATTTTTAACATTTAAAATTTCGAAGCTTATTTTTTGAATTAAAAATAGCAATAATTTTAAATAAAATAATTCTAGGTAAAGCATGCTGTTTTAATGTTCACAGTATTTGAAAAAATACAAAAAGCGTTAGTAAAAATTGAATTTTAAATTAATATATATATATATTTAAAATTTTTAAATTACATTTTTGCGAAAGCTTTTTGTATTTTTTTTATTCAAAAATATTATGCACATTTCAAAAAAAAGCGTTGAAATGTAAGGAATAATTTTTTCTTTGAAAGAAGAATAAAATTTTTATTTTTTGGTAATTTTCCTATTCGTGTATTTTATTATTTGGGAATTTTCCAAATCGGTATTTTTATTTTTCGGCAATTTTCTTATTCGCGAATTTGATTAATCGAGAATTTTCTAATTCGAGAATTTTACAGTGTCGGGAATTTTATTTTTCGGTATTTTTCAATCGTCCCCAATAAAATATATTTATAAAAAATTCTAATTTTTAAAATTCTGGAATTTTCCAGTTCGGTAATATTATAAACTGTCGAGAATTTTATTATTCGGGAATTTTGCAATTCGAGAATTTTATAATTCTGAAATTTTACTATTCGAAAATTTTATTAATCGGGAATTTTCCAATTCGGTATTTTTATTTTTACGGCAATTTTATTATTAGTGAATTTTATTTTTCGGCAATTTTCCTATTCGGTATTTTTATTTTTCGGTAATTTTATTATTCGTGTATTTTATTATTTGGGAATTTTCCAAATCGGTATTTTTATTTTTCGGCAATTTTATTATTCGCGAATTTGATTAATCGAGAATTTTCTAATTCAGGAATTCTAAAGTGTCGAGAATTTTATTTTTCGGGATTTTTCAGTCCTCCCTTTGCAAATTTTAATATTAGGAAATTTTCCAAATTGGCATTTTTATTTTTTGGAAATTTTATTATTCGCGAATTTTATTATTCGGGATTTTTCAGTCGTCCCCTTTCCAATATGGGAATTTTATAATTCGGGATAGTTATTTATTCGCGAATTTTATTATTTAGGAATTTTCTAATTCGGGAATTTTACAATGTCGGGAATTTTATTTTTTGATATTTGTTAGTCGTCCCTTTTCCAATTCGGGAATTTTATTATTTGGGAATTTTTCAGTGTCGTGAATTTCATTTTTCGAGATTTTTCAGTTGTCCCCTGGAAAAGGGAGTTTAAAAAAATTCCGACGCTGTCAAATTTCCTAATTAAAAAATTCCAGAATAATAAAATTCCCAAATTGAAAAAGGTACGACTGAAGAGTCCCGAAATATAAAAATTCTTGACACTGTAAAATTCCCGAATTTTATTCGGGAATTTTTCAATTTGGGAATTTTATAATTCGGGAATTTAAAATTTTAGGTAATTTTATTTTTTGGGGTTATTCAGGCGTCCCTTTCCCAATTCGGAAATTTTACAGTGTCGGGGATTTTATTTTTCGCTATTTTCCAGTCTTCCCTTTTCCAATTCGGGAATTTTATTACTCCAGAGATTGATTGTTTGGGAATATTCCATTTCGTTATTTTTTGAAAATTATTTTATTTGGGAATTTTAATATTCAGGAATTTTTAAATTCGTTATTTTTCGGTAATTTTATTATTAGGGATTTTTCAAAATCGGTATTTTAATTTTTTGGAAATTTTATTATTCGGGAATTTTGTAGTGTCGTGAATTTTAAATTTTCGGAATTTTTCTGTCGTCCTTTGGAAAAGGGATTTTGAAGAATTTCCGACACTGTCAAATTCCCGAATTGGAAAATTCCCGAATTGGAAAAGGCATACCGTAAAATCGCGAAAAATAAAATTTCCTACACTGCAAAATTCCCGATTTTTTTTCGCGATTTTATTAATTTTGTAATTTTATTATTCGGGAATTTTCTAATTCGGAAATTTTACATTGCTGGGAATTTTATTTTTTGGAATTTTTTAGGCATCCCTTTTCCAACTTGAAAATTTTATAGTGTCCGGAATTTTATTTTTCCGATTTTTCAATCATCTCTTTTCCAATTCAGGAATTTTATTAATCAGTAATTTTCCGAATCGGTATTTTTATTTTTCGGAAATTATATTATTCGCGAATTTTATAATTCGGGAATGCTACAGTGTGGAGAATTTTATTTTTCGAGATTTTTCTTTCGTCCCTTTTCAAATTCGGGAATTTTGCAGTGTCGTGAATTTTATTTTTCGCGACTTTCCAGTTGTCCCTTTTTAAATTCAGGAATTTTATTATTCGAGAATTTGATTGTTCGGGAATTTTCCATTTCAGTATTTTTATTTTTCAGCAATTTCATTATGTGCCAATTTTAATATTCGGGCATTTTGCAATTCGTTATTTTTATTTTTCAGCAATTTTATTATTCGGAAATTTTAAAAATCCGTATTTATATTTTTCGGAAATTTCAGTATTCGGGAATGTTACAGTGTCGGGAATTTTATTTTTCGGGATTTTCCAGTCGTCCCTTTTCCAATTTGAGAATTTTATGATTCGGGAATTTTATTATTCGCGAATTTTATTATTCAGGAATTTTCGAATTCGGGAATTTTACACTGTCGGTAATATTATTATTCGGGAATTTTCAAAATCCGTATTTATATTTTTCGGAAATTTTATTATCCGGGAATGTTACAGTGTCGGGAATTTTATTTTTTGGGATTTTTCGGTCGCCCCTTTTCCAATTTGAGAATTTTATAATTCGGGAATTTTATTATTCGCAAATTTTATTATTCAGAAATTTTATTGTTCGGGAATTTTCCATTTCAGTATTTTCATTTTTCAGTAATTTCATTATGTGCCAATTTTAATATTCGGGAATTTTCCAATTCGTTATTTTTATTTTTCGGTAATTTTATTATTCGGGAATTTTCAAAATCTGCAAATACATTTTTCGGAAATTTTATCATTCGGGAATGTTACAGTGTCGGAAATTTTATTTTTCGGGATTTTTCAGTCGTCCCATCTCCAAATTGAGAATTTTATTATTCGCGAATTTTATTATTAAGGAATTTTCTAATTCGGAAATTTTACATTGTCGGTAATTTTATTATTCGGAAATTTTAAAAATCCGTATTTATATTTTTCGGAAATTTTATTATTCGGGAATGTTACAGTGCCGGGACTTTTATTTTTCGGGATTTTTCAGTC
Source organism: Belonocnema kinseyi (assembly GCF_010883055.1). Classification (NCBI taxonomy): domain Eukaryota; kingdom Metazoa; phylum Arthropoda; class Insecta; order Hymenoptera; family Cynipidae; genus Belonocnema; species Belonocnema kinseyi. Next base: position 123,820,459 of record NC_046665.1, on the reverse strand, counting down.
GTCCCTTTTCCAATTTGAAAATTTTATAATTCAGGAATTTTATGATTTGGGAATTATATTATTCGCGAATTTTATTATTCAGGAATTTTCGAATTCGGGAATTTTACATTGTCGGTAATATTATTATTCGGGAATTTTCAATATCCGTATTTATATTATTCGCAAATTTTATTATTCAGAAATTTTATTGTTCGGGAATTTTCCATTTCAGTATTTTCATTTTTCAGTAATTTCATTATGTGCAAATTTTAATATTCGGGAATTTTCCAATTCGTTATTTTTATTTTTCGGTAATTTTATTATTCGGAAATTTTAAAAATCCATATTTATATTTTTCGGAATTTTTATTACTCGGGAATGTTACAGTGCCGGGACTTTTATTTTTCGGGATTTTTCAGTCGTCCCTTTTCCAATTTGAGAGTTTTATAATTCGGGAATTTTATTATTCGCAAATTTTATTATTCAGAAATTTTCTAATTCGATATTTTTCCATTTTAGTAAATTTATTTTTCAGCAATTTTATTATGCGCAAATTTTAATATTCGGGAATTTTCCAATTCGTTATGTTTATTTTTCGGTAATTTTATTATTCAAAAATTTTCCAAATCCGTAATTACATTTTTCGGAAACTTTATTATTCGGGAATGTCACAGTGTCGGGAATTTTAGTTTTCGGGATTTTTCAGTCGTCCCTTTTCCAATCTGAGAATTTTATAATTTAGGAATTTTATAATTCGGGAATTTTATTATTCGCTAATTTTATTATTCAGGAATTTTCTAATTCGGGAGTTTTACATTGTCGGTAATTTTATTATTCGGAAATTTTAAAAATCCATATTTATATTTTTCGGAAAATTTATTGTTCGGAAATGTTACAGTGCCAGGAATTTTATTTTTCGGGATTTATCAGGCGTCCCTTTTCCAATTTGAGAATTTTATAATTCGGGAATTTTATTATTCAAAAATTTTACAATGTCGGGAATTTTATTTTTTGAGATTTTTCAGTTGTCCCTTTTCCAATTCGGGAATTTTATAAGTCGGGAATGTTACAGTGTCGAAAATTATATTTTTATGGATTTTTTAGTCGGCCCTTTGGAAAAGGAATATTACATTGTGGAGAATTTCCTTTTTGGGGATTATTACAGTGTCGGGAATTTTAGGTTTCGGAATGTTTCAGTCGTCTCAATTTTCTGTCTAGAATACAGTAATTTTATTATTTCCAAATTTTCCAATTCGGGAATTTTACAGTGTCAGGAATTTTGGTTTTTCGTGATTTTTCAGTCGTCCCATATTTTCTTCTCCGGGAATTTTACAAATTTGGGAATTTTACTTTTAGGGATTTTTGAGCCATCACATGAATGAAAGTGAATAAAACTAGTCTTTAAAAACCTGAAAAAAATCATAAAAATCCAAACCTTTAAAAAGAAATTGAAAATCAAAAAAAAAAAATCAAGAATAAAGCGATATTTTTCTTTCAAAAAGTTTTTCTAGTGACTTTGTCTTAAAAAAGTGACTCAAGTCACTGTATGGCAGCCCTGCTTATTTTTAATTTAACCTTTCAAATTGTGTTAAGTGGAATTAAAAAAAAGAGGCTACTAGAAACTATCTGTGAAAATTTTATGTAAGTCGTCAGTTATTGTACCTATATTGCAAACGTAAAATGCACCTTTGTCGTAAATGGCACCCCGAAAAAGGGCTTCTCTTTGGCAAGAATCTCGACAGAGGGAGCCTCTGGAGATTTCAAAAATTCGTCGCATTTTCTCGCATCCTTCAGAGCATCCTCAAAACGGTTTTCGATAACAGGGTTCAATATTGGTTGAACTTCTTTTATCCGATCGATATAAGACTGGACCACCTTCTCAGACGTGAGCTGTAATCAAATTGTTTAACCCTGAAATTGCATACATAGCAAAAATCACGCTAAAGTGCATCGTGGGTCTTATATACCCCAGCGTATTTAATCATGTATTGTTTAACCCCTATTGAATATTTTGTCAAAATGAAATTATCCGATATAGTTTAAGGTATCTTTTATAAAGTAAAATTGATTTTATATCCATTTATTTATTTTAAGCTTGTTAAAAAAATTATTTAAAAAAAAGTGCAAAAATGTGTTTATTACTTAAAAATTCATAACTCACGCAATTTTAATTATTTTAACCTGAAAATTTATGATTATACTTTTCAAATAGTGTATATATTTGTAACTCACGATTTTTTTACCTCCCGTTTCAGCAGCTGCTGCTAACAGTTAGTGTCTCCAACTAAAGCTAGATGGCGACACTTACTTAAATTTTTCGAATTAAGTATGGTTTATAAGAATTTGAAAATTTCTTGGGGTATCAGATACCCACAATGGAAAATTTAAAAATCCTTATTTATATTTTCTCGGAAATT